>NC_051061.1:7338985-7638985 GCF_904848185.1 Acanthopagrus latus | reverse complement strand
AAGTGTGACATAGGCTTGCTGTTAGGTTGACTTTTTTGGCAATAGACAGTGTTGGGCAGTAACTTCGCTACAAGTAACATCGCTACGAGTAGCGGCGTTACTAGTTTAACTACATTTCCCAGTAGTGTGGTGGTAGCGTCGCTGTTTTTCAGAAATAGCTTTTCAGTAGCTTAACTCTTTTATTGGCCAAGTAGCGCAGTAGCGTCCACACAAGCTACATTTTTACAAACATCTCTGGAGCTCAGTGCAGCGGAGACTGTGAAACACGACTGTGTGTGTGGAGCTGACAGAAGCACTTCCGTATGGCGGTTACATCGTGGACCAACCCTTGGGCTGATGCCTACCACGTCTCTTGATTGTCAAGTGTTGTTCACGGGACAGTTTGGATTGGTGACCAGCCTTACCTACCAACCCAACGACTTGACAATCTTTCCCCAGCATCGTTTTTTTTCATTCAGTGGATCCTTAGTCCCAAACATGAGGCTGCATTTTGCACTTCCTAATTGTATAATCGAGTAGTGGTAGTTGTACAGAAATCATCTCTGAATTGCCTGATTTATTCGACCAATGATGTCATCTTTTTTAACTGGGATTGAATGGATTTTTAAAGAGCTAATAAATGACCTCATATCACGTAACTCTTCCCGCTTAACTGACCCAGCATGCACTGCACGCTACCATGAGCTTCTTGATGTCAGGCTCACGCTGCAGCCCAGTTAACATGATGTTGCATGTTAACAGTCCTCTGGTTGTTATCACACACTCCGCGTCTCCCCGCCCTTCACCCATGCTGTTGGAGAGCCGTGATCGGTGCAAGCGCAGCGCGTCGTCACAGCAGCCAATGGGGTCACAGTGATGCTAATAGCTTTGATGAGTGTTTTCTCATCGCTCTACACTCAGCCCCACTGCCCCATTATCACCCCCCCACCACCACCACCACCACCACCAGCACCAGCACCGCCGCACACTGTGTCAGCATTTTCTCAGCCTGTGTGCCGCATTGGCATACTGTATGTGTGTGTGTGTGTGTGTGTGTCTGTGCACACATGGGCGGGAATGCGTGTTCAGTGTTACTGCATGGGCGTCTGTCGATGTGCATTGATTTCACCGCGTGTCATTTGCATGTTGCTGTGCGTCTGCCGTCTCAGTTTTGGCTGTGCTCGACATGAAACATGTGAAAATGAAGGGCAGCCAATTAAAAACAGTCGTAAGTAGGACAATCTCTCTCATCACTGCGTGAGCTCGGGTATATGCTGGTGGGACGGATCGCCAGCTTTTTTTTCCTTGAATTCCTTCCTGATGATACAGTTTTGTCTTGTTCCAGTTAAGGGTTGGAAAAAGGGATGACGTTAACAGCAGCCAATTTAGCGTCCTTTTCCTTTCACCATTCACACAGGACGATCTCAATACATTCAGACAAAAAGCTCGTCACGCAGTCACTGAGCATCTCCTCATACAGAAGATTAGATGGAAATGTGGACCTAAATTAAGACATGTGTTGTCATGATGACGAAACATGAGAGTCACAGCAATCTGGAGTCGCTGACGTTCACCTTCTGTCTTCCAGAATACTTTCAGTGGTTCCAGAAATGATTTCAAAGTGAGCATCAGCAGTTTACACACACTGGCCACGGTGTTCAGCCATAAAACTCTACTTTTAGGATTTTTGATATTCTGCCCCCCTCATGTATGTAAATGTAAGGACACAACATTTGAGACGCCCCTAAATATCCTTAAATTATGACCTCAGTTATAAACACTTTATTTAATTTGCACTTTTTTCGATGATATGACCAAAAACTGAGCATTACAAACACTCCAAAAGTAGGAGTAAGGTGGCCACTGGGTGTGTGTGTGTGTGCTAACGGATAATTAAAGGTACAGTTAAAGTCCCCCTCCAGTCAAACTGTGCTATTCGTCCGGCTTCACTGTGTAGAATGGTGTGTGTGCAGAGTTCCACACTAGAGGGCTGTTCTCGCATTCATTTACTGAAAGCAGTCCATCCATCTACTATCTGTAACTGCTTCTCCTGTGCAGGGTCACATGCAGGGGCCGAGCGGTCACTTCATCACGGGACTGACATACAGAGGCAAACAACAGGACCTGCCCATGTCTGGCATATGACAGCAACCTCGAACTGTTTCGCCCCGTCGAGATAACTGTCTCCTGTCAAGAGCGGGCAGATCAACTCTCAAATCCTGCCGGGCGAGCACCGGCACGAGTGCCCGTGCAGATGAGGACACTGAGGATGCTAAGCTAAGAAAACACAAATACCAGAAGTGAGGTTGCGAGAAACACAATAAAAGCAGGAGCCGCAGAAAAGCGACCACCAGCCACCGCCACTGTTACCAAGCATCCTGGGTTAGTCGGGCCGGAGTACCCAGAGGGAGGGAATCAAACCCAGGACTTTCTTGGTACGAGACAACAGTGCTTAGGTAGAATTTGAACCCTGAGCCTTTACCTCAGTAGCTTGCATGAGGCATAGACTTACCACGAGGGCCATCTATCAGCTTTATTAAATATCATGTTGTGGTGAGAAAACAGGTGCTGAGAAAAAGCTCATCTGGTAAAGCGCATGTAAGATACTGCAGAGATGTCTTTTGGATGTGTTTTTGGTCATTGGGATCGTGCGTGAGCATTTTTTTAAATATCATTATTCACTTTTTCAACATGATTTCATCATCCCATCCCTGATTTACCTACTTAGCAGGGATTCGTCAAGAATGACGGCATCCCCGTCCACAAGCCAATCCCCCATGTGTCAGTGGAAACGTTGTGCTTTATCAACATAAATAAACACCGTGGACAATCTGGTGATATGAAACGAGGAGAGGATGTCTGTCAGGCTCTATTAAAATGTGATGTTTTAGCTCGGAAACGCGTACGCGAGTAGGGGAGGGTGGTCCTTCACTCTCCTGTCGGGGAGGTTTTTAAATGCGATCCACGTCACCGGCGGAGCAGAACGGAAAATTGGGAATATTCTGAGAAAACATTCAGCCGTCTGTCAATAACAAGCGCCTCCCGTAAACACGGCCTAGCTCTTCTTCCGACGGAGTCTCGGCGGTGGCAAACTGAGACGAGAGGCTCGACACGGAAACACATCTTGTCGTGCACTCGTGGCAATCTGTCACATGTATTTTCACATTAACCAGAGAGTGTGTGATACTTGGTCTCTCCGACTGATCCCGTTTGTTCATCCGGTTTCGCCTCCCTCTGCTCGCAGGCACACAACGCCACTAATTTGCGATGTGACAGCGGCAGTTTTTCAGGGCCAGTATCTGCAACGTTTTTTTGATGCCGTGGTGGTAATCAGGATAACAAGCGAGGGAGGACGGAGTTAGAGGGGAGAGCGAGGGAGGGAGGGAAATGCATCTGAGGTAGAGCTGTTGGCTAATTCAAACAGCGAGGCGCCGCAGAAAGCAGGAAATAAACTCTCGCAAAGATATCTGTCACAACAACCGATGACAACCCGAGCTGGCGTTTTGGAGGATAACCTGCGAGAAAAAAGGAAAAACAACCTCATATTGCAATTCACGATGATCCCCCCCCCGAAATCCTCCACGCACTCACATGGGGACGCCGTCGTTTCTCCACGGAGATCATAAAAAACATTCTTGCGTGCTAATTTGCAGCATCACTGCCAGCGCTGTGCTCACACGCTCTCCTGTAGGTATCTGTGGTGAGGCCCGACACTGTGCTCGCACAAATCCCCCTCTCTGCTGACACATGTATTGGAAATCAATTGTGTGCAGGCAAACTATACACACACACACACACACACAGCTCAGCACCGGGGCTTCCCAGTGTTCCTACCCTGCCGTATGTGCAGAAGAGGTAAACATCACTCCCTATACCGCAGGAATCCAATTATAGGAATCATTACTGTGATTAAAAAATGTCTCTATTAATCAAGGAGGGCAAAGCAACACAGCGAGAGTCTTCCAGGAAATTAAAAGGTAAGCGAGTGCGTTTGAGTTGCGGGAGGTGTTTCCTTCTCACCTCATTATCAAAACCCAAGCTTATAAAATTTGATTGATGAGCTAATTGCTGACTTCTTTTTTTTTTTCTTTCAACCTGCCCTCAAAAGTTGTAATATGCAGTTAAAGCAATTGAACAGACCCAGCCACGATAACATCGGTGACCCAGAGTTTGGCTTTTTCACTAATGAAGCCATCAGGAGGTCAGAGTGGTGTAACAAAGAGTTTGGGGTCGTAGCATGTGAACATTTGAAAAGTGATTGTAGTCGTTTGTTCTTATGGTCAGTTTTACAGCTTCCTATGACACGCTTGTTGTTAAAGGATGCGACGGCAGATATTTTATGGGTTTGTTATCGGCGACAGATCCCTTGAAAAGAAATGCATTCGTTTTCCCAGACTGTCTGCAGCATTCAGCCAGCTCATTGTTTCCTACTGAATACATAAATCTGTATTATCTTAAAGGGGCACTACAAGGCAGTTTAACCAGAGGGGAAAGATCTCCATTGACTGATTTTTTTTCTCTTTTTTTAAACAAGCTAATTTAACGAAGCAAATTTCAGACTGTTTCACTTTGTTTATATGTGGCGGACCCTGCCACCATTCAAGCTACAAACAGTGTTCTGGGGACCTTATTTTCCTCTGAGAACAGTTTGTTTATCCAACACATTTGTGTGTTATCACCTCATTAATGTTGTAAATATTGAACTTCTGAGACTACATAGTGCCTCTTTAATAATTAACTCCTAAACAGAAATAAGTGGGGTATTTTGTTCCAGGCTATTTCCAGCCATCCAGTCAGTTTGGTTGGTATTTACAGCAGCAGGACGGTTCATGTGGGGTCAAACCAAATGAACTTTCATCGTAATAAGGGGACATGTCACAAAGTGCAAAGGTGTGGCTCATTGATAAGCTTTTACCAAATTGGTTGGGTAATCCAGCACTTTGGTCAAAAGTTGTGAGCTGAAATTTGCTTGCAAAATCTGCAGCTGTATCTATGCACATGTTTCTGTTCTCCGTGTCCTTGAATTACATGACAGTGATACATGCAGCTCTCACTGTTCATTATTAGGACTAAATTGCAGACATGCATCATGTTAAAGAAATGCTGACAAAGCGAAAAGAGTTCCCTTAAATTTCTCCAATTAGATGATTCTCCCTCTCTGAACAATAACCCCGCTTCCTGATGAGTGATTTCATGGCTCCCTCCACAATGCTAATTCACACCAACTGTTCTCGCCCAATCGCAGACACTACCCCGTCTTATCTCCGACCAAAGGATTCAAATACACCGCGCTGACTGAGGCTTCCAACGACACCACGTCTGTTAACATTAGATGACGATCGTTCTCAGTTGTGCAGAAAGAAAATGAGCCGTGGAAAGGACATGAATTAGTTGCAGTCTGACGGTTTTATAAGTGGTGCCGACTTCTTTGACAATTTGTGAGCCATCGTCCAGATCCAGTGTAATGAGGACAAGTGCATCAAGTTTTTTTGAGCGTCAACAAAATGTAATCATCTCATGCACAAAAAAAATTAAATAAATAAACTTCTACCTGTGGTTTGTGCTGGGGAAGCCTTGATCTGCATATCTTCAACATTTTCTCGAGGGAAAGATGCTTTGCACGATAATGTCTTCGTATCTTCTTATCAATGCGACACAAACCCATTTCTCTATCTCCATATTATTTATCACCTCTTTCTTAAGTCCTCGCAGAGTGTGTTTTTGTGGAAGCGTTCGACTCTGCAGGTGTTCACTGTTTGGGGAAAAAAGGTGTTTTTTAGAACTGGAAATTGGATGCTAGCTGCAGAGGGCAGAGTGGAAAAAGAGAAATGAGACGGCAGGGGCTGTGATCGAGAAATAAAAGAGAGAGAAAAAGAGAATACGAGATAAAGGGATGAATAATGACTGAGATATAAATGAAGGTGAGAGAGGCAGAAATGCATTTTTAAAATCATCCGGTGTTTTGGTGCTGTGGGTGGATATACTGCAGCTCCTGGGGAGGGAAACACTGAACTTTTGATTCTGCATTCAGCTGACTGCCATTGTTAGTTTACTTTGATGATGATGATGATGATGATGATGATGATGATGAAGAAGATGATATTAGGCCACAAGTAAACAAAGCAGAACGCAGACGAGCCGACAAAGAGTGAAGGAAAAACACAGCGGTTAATTAGCAAACGAAACACGGGTGTGATACACAGAATCAGGGCAGGAAAGAGACAAAGACAGGAAGTGGAGAGTAAGACGTGAAACACGGGGAGAGGCTTCTTCAACATGAATCAAAAATCACTTAACCAACACTCATGAAGACAACGGATGATGATATATAATGATGGATTGATAGAAATTTTCCAGCTGTAGCTGATCAGATTAACTCCACTTCCAGCAACAACAGTATAATGCTGCCACACATTAATGCATCAGTAAATCCATATAAAAACATACGTATGTTTGTGGATCGCAAGAACTTAAAATGTTTGTTAATAAATGTTTATACATCTAAAGCCTTTCGTGGCTCCAGAGGGAGCTGTGTGAAAATCTGATAGATTGCCTCAGGTGATGTCACTCGAGACAGGGTCAGTTTGGGCTGTGGCTGAAGGGGTGCAGAGTTAGACAGAAGCCAGCTTACTGGATTTCTTTCAGCCCGCTCCTCATCTCTGCTCGAGACTCGAGCTGCTGCTGGTGGTACAGCACACCAGAATCTCTGGCTGAACTCGGCCCCAGTTGCGTTGTGGGTGATGTAGGTGCCGAGCTGTGACAAGGATGCATGGGATGAAATGGTTCTGCTATGTTGATTTTGATCATTTCAGCCTTCCAGTGATGAGAAATTCTCTATCAGAGGGAAAAATCAAGGAACAAAAGTCTCACTGCAGATTACGGCCACAAGATTTTAAACATGAACGCCTGCAGTCCCACTTTGCATGATGGACAGTGACTCAGATCTCTCTAATAGGTGGATATTAACTACATACCTGCACATATACACTCAATGTACTGCTACAGCACAATACCCGTCCATCTCAGTGCAAAACTGCATTTGCTCATAACTACTAATGTTAGTCACAGCCACACTTTGTCAGATAATTACATCAGACAGCTAATGTCGTACTCGTCGCCGTCTTCGCAGCAAATTGAGCGAGAACAGAGTTTGAGAAAAAAAAAAAGGGAAAGCAGCGGCGAGGGCTGGTGTTGTACGGTTCCGATTGTTTCAGTCGCGGCCTCTAATCTTTAACCGGGGAGTCAGGGACGAGAACAAGTGAGAAAGGAGGAAGAAACAGAAGAGATGTATGAGAAGTGACGGGGACAAAGTGAAGGCACGAGAAGCAAAAATGACATCGCAATTACTTGACGGATATTATGTTGTTGCTGAGAAAACAATTTAAATGACGTTCGTGTGACATTTATCGCTGTACCAGCGCACCTCTTCTTGCATGAAAGAGACAAAAACAAAATCGCGACAGCATCTGTATTATCCGTGACAGCTGCGAGCCGCGACCAGGGTAGTTTAACAGTCGGCTGTGCACTCGGTACGACGCGTAACTTTGGCCTGTAGGAGAAAAAAAGAAGAGATCAGAGGGAGAATAATAAGATTTAAGACGCTACCTTCTACCAGTTGTCATGGGGAATGTGCGCTTGCTGAACAGGAGGTGGATAAGCTCCCTGCCTTGATCTTCACTCTTTGGGAATATCACAAATGCCTCCTAATAAGCTTGACTGAGGATACAGGGGGGGAAAGTAACTGACGCATTGATCGCGCCGGAGGCTTTGCGAGAGAGTGTGGGCAGAGCGGGGGGGGAATCAGAAACTCTCGTCGTGCAGCGTTTTCGGCTCGTGTGTTTAATTTAAGGCGGTGAGACGCGGTCGATGCTTTTGATGTACGAGAGGAAGAACGCGGGGAACAAGATGGCAGATTACGACATTATGTCACTTTATTTTGCAACTTTTCAATGTTTCTTTAGGTTAAATATGCAATTTTAGGTTGTAACTACACTTTGTTTAGGCTCAGCCACGAACACCACTTGGTCAGGGTGAGGTAGAGATCATGTTTAGTCTTAATGTACCTGTTTTTGTGGCCTCAAACACGACTGGTGGCGTCCTGAAATGTCATTAATGACACCTGTCGCAACGAGCATGGCTAGAAATTGTCTCACGGTCTCCTTAAAAATATCCAGCGGTGTTGTTGTGTTTACAAATGGTTATATACAGTCTTGAATTTCAGTCACCGGCATGGCAGCCTTTTTGTACTGCAACTCCACCACGGTCCACTCCACTTTTAGGTACGACAGTCCGAGATTTCTGTATAAAGAAAGAGGACGAATGACCGACAAAAGGTCCCACCGTTGAGCCGACGTTTCTGACATGAATCTGAATTTGGCGACAGACTCCAAGCCATGAACACCCGCCGCGAAAGGGTTCACACAGTACACGACAATGGCAGAACAGTTGCTATATTCTGACCCCCCTGTCAAAGATTTCACAGCGGAAAAAGTGCGAGTTCATCGCTGCACAGAGGACGACATTCGTTTGCGCAGGAGAGGACGGCTGTGCTCGCTCCCTGGCAGCTGCTCGAGTCATTGTGTCGAGCAATACGCTGATTTTCTGCAAAGTTTCGCAGCCAAAGTTCAACTGAACGGAAGTTGTAGGAAAAAAAAGTGCAATAAGTTCTGAAAAAAGCCTGGAGCACTTTAAGAATGACAGTTATGCAGCATAGACTTTATTCCATACAGTAGCTTCATGCTCCGAAGAAGAGTTTTTTTCTCCTTTTGTTTTTTCTTGTTTGCTTTGTTCTACCTGGAGTTTGTCGAGACGTCTTGAGCGGTAGAAGGGGAATAGACTTCAAAAGATACAAGATACATATTTACATTGTGTAATTGGCTTTGTTTGTTGTTTGATTGGTGGAATTGTGTGCCGCTCTTTATTTCATTTATTTCATTATCTGCTTTACGTTGCTCCAGCCCGTTTATTTTAAAAATACCACGTGGGCAGGATGAGACGGGTTCCTTGGCGTCTACAGGAGTCATTACTTCATATCTATTTAAACTGTGCTAGTTGTACAATACTCAACGATTCAAAATAGCTGGAGATACATATAAAAAAAAACAGGATCAGTCTCTCAATAATGCAAATAATGATTCTCAAAGTGTAGTTTTCATTACGACGTTTAGAAATTGCGTCTACTGATGAAAATGAGAAGCCCAGTTTTGATTTGCAAAGCGGGGAAACATCGTTTATCACACCTGAGGAGAAACAGGACAGGTTAGGAAATTTGAAGACAAAAAGTTCAGCTGTGTTTGAGCTCGTGGACAAGAGCCGAGCCATTCAAAACCATGCCGACCAGCAGGAGCAGGGGTTTAGTTCACTCTGACATGCAGGAATCAAACCAGCAACCTCACGATAACAAGCCGCTGGCTCTACCCCTGAGCCACAGCCTGTCACTGGACTGTTAGTACGTTGATCATGTGTTGTCAGCAGGTTGTTAACTTGATGTCAAGGAGTTAATGACATTGTTTTAATTGTGTTTCAACATGATGTGTTGGTAACGTGTTCTCGAGGGCTTGACTGCATGTTGTCAACGTGATGTTAATGTGTTTTCAACATGTTGTCAACATGACGTTAATGTGTTTTCAACATGTTGTCAACATGTTGTTAGTGTGTTGTTGAGACAAAAAAAAAAATCACATATATTTGACCCGCCTGTCTCTCCAGAGGGGTTACTTGTTGCGTTTGCGGCACTTGGAACATCAGGAACAGGTTAGAGATGTTACACCATCCTTCTGTTTAATACCATTAACACGTGAGTGGCTGATACAGCATTACAGCGGGCGGGACTTACATCAGGGGTCGTACATCAAATCTTACATATACACGGACGCAGCTACTTTCACTACAGAGCGAGACACATGGCTGAAGCCACGGTCTCCGCAGCCAAAGGACAGATGGACATAAACAGAGACAGATGGACATAAACACTAATGAGATCAGACGTATCAATCTGACAGAGACCCTGACAAGAAGAACTGCATCACCACAAACAGATGGGAGCCCTGGATGCAGAGCTGTCTGTCTCTGTCTCTCTGTCTGTGCCTCTGCGTGTCTCCCTCCTCCACTTGACTCTCTCTCTCTCTCTCTCTCTCTCTCTCTCTCTCTCTCTCTCTCTCTCTCTCTCTGGCAAGGTTTCAGCTGTTTTGTTGAGAAAGTATGGGAGCTGTCAGGGGCCATATGATGCTGCCTCTGCAGTTTACACATGGAGACGGAGGGGGAGATTGATGGCAAGGACACGGAGGCTCCCAGAGGACGCTCGGTCTCATACATATATGGTCGGAGGTAAACGTTAAGAGGGGAAAAAAAAAACCCCAATGTGAAATTGCCGATTACCTTTTCAATCCCGGTGTGTTCCTTCTTCATACCTGTGGGTTTTGTCACGCGATGTATGTTGTGTGTGGTAAAGGTCAGCACCGTCTCCGCCACTTGGCTGACCTAGATTCAAAATGGCCCTTTATGTGTTCGTGCGATGGTGTGCACATTTATGTGTGTGTGTGTGTGCGTGTTTGTGTGTGTGTGTGGGGGGGGGCTGCCACTGTCTCTGTATAATCCCCCTGGTAGCATTTGGTTTCAAGCATAACTCAGAGAACAGTCAGGGACTCAGTTTGCAATACGCCTGACCTACATCGCTTGCTCGCAGCGCGCTTAAGACGACACATGAAGTCACACTTACTCTATCCTCCTGCAGAAAAAAAAAAAAAAACAAGTCTGTTTTTGGTGCTGTGTACGTGTGTGTGTGTGTGCACGTGCGCGCTTGCTCGGAAAACACGCCAACACGCTCGCCGAGGCTCAACAGTTTAGTAATGACGGTAGTTTCGCGGGAAAAATGCTCGCTGTCACATTAAGGCGAGGATTAAATTCTCCTTAAGCTTCTCTCACCAGGCTGCCTCTCTCCAGGTGGTTAACGGGAGAGGTATAATCTCCACACACACACACACACTCACACACACACACACATTCACAGACGCGCACAGTGACAAGAACACATGAAGAAATACGGCGCGGAAACATAGCGACTCGAAGGTGCAGAAACTGTCTTGTAAAGGCACCAAAAAAAAAAAAAAAAAGAAAAGAAAAGAAATGAAATGTGGGGAATGATATCCTGTACATGAACATATACACAAACACATCACGCTTCCCCTCATTGTGTGCTGTGTGGCAGCAGTAATTAGAGGTGCGACAGCCAGACAGGTAGAGGTGATGATAATGGGCCGCAGCTATTTCTGTCCCTCCACTCTCCTCACCTCTCTGTCTTCTCTCTCTCTCTCTCAGCTTCTTCTGCTCTCATATTTTCTCATCCTCAAACCAACCAGACTCTGGTCCGGGCGGGACTGGAACGTTCCTAGCATGCACTCACCGACACGTGCCTCTCTACCCCCCCCCCCCCCCGTTATTACCTATCCCCGAATCCTCTCACGCCTCTAATCTCTCGACGGCTTCATTAAACCGCGTCTTCGCCGTTGCCTTGTGTGCCGTTGAGTTGACGTGATGTCAGCGTATCCAACAGCAACGTCTCCTTCTCCAGTCAGTTGTGGGGAGCGAAGGTAAACACGAGTCGAGGTGCTAAAAGAGAAGGAGGAGGAGGTGATGCCATGGGTTTTATTGTTTGTGCATCTGTCTTCGCCGGCGCTGATGTCACCAGACTGGGTGGGCGGAGAATAAAGCTGTTCTCCGTCCTGCTGGTGTTGATACCGACTGCTGGAGGAGCTCATCGAATCAAAGAAAACAACGTTCCGTGCCGGACATGTACATCGTGTAGAAATGCATAGAAGATGTTCCAAACCCACAGCTTAATTTCACAACCATCTTTTCAATTTTGAGGCGTCTTCTTGTGGCGGTGCTGGCAGTAAATTGCCTACAGGCCAGTCCCACCTACATACACATATAAACAGACAACATGAAAATCTACGGGGGAATGCCCACTGTTACTTGGACAATAAATAACTAATGCCTCTTCTGGGTGTAACAAACAAATGCCTACAAGCCCCAGGGAAATGAGATGTCAAACTGAAGGTGTATAGGGGTTTGGGGTTTAAGGGGTTCCCAAACAAACACAGTTTCATTGCTACAAATGATGTGGGGCAGCCGGGAAAACCCAATGGGGCCTGAACAGACCTGGCTTGTTCACTCCTGGCAATCTAAGGGCAATGAGGTTTTCAGTGGGTCAGGGACAGGTTCAGAATGAGGGTGCGAGCCACCGCCGTGCCATTTCCCACCTCTCTTTAAGCCTTTGCAAAAAGGGTGTCATCACACCGTGATTGGCTGGGAGGGAAAGGCCCCAAGCTGCTTCCACTCCTCAATCAGGAGTCAGTCTCTCCACCACCCTGCGCACAGGTGACCTGCAATCAGTCATGAGGCATTTGGGAAATTAGGCCGAAACAAAGAGAAATAGCAAGTCTCAAACAATTGGACAGCTGCAATCTAAAAAAAAAAGACAAAAAAACAAACGATTTTTCTGACGCTGCACCTCTTTTTATCTCTGTCTAAAGAACATGTTTTAGCTCCTGTCTTTAAGCCCAGTCTGCCCTGATTGGTCAGCTCCAACAGGCCTGAGCAGGAGCCAGCTGCTGTGTTTCACATTGGCTCCCTCCATTTTTATATTACACTAGGTCTGTGTGCATTTCTCTAGGGATTGGGCACATTAACACTTTCACAGCAATTATATAGCACTAGCTTCATTACAAACAAGTTATAAAAGTAATTCTAAATTCCTTTAGCAAAGAGATGCTGATTTATACTTCCAGAGGTCATTTTCTTCTGACATTTACTCTTCTTCCAGCTCCTGAGGGAAGCTGAGTCAGCTGAGGTTTGTGTGCATGCTGTGATTTTGAAGGCATGTAAAGAAATGTGCACGAATATTCTCATATGCTGTTGATTCAGAATGCTTTCTCTCCTCCACATCGACATCAGCGACCGCGTTTGTGTCTTTTAGTTTGTCTCTGTGTGCTCGCAGCCATTTACTCATTTGCATGTGCATCTGACAGCCACTGTCAGCACTTTTGTCTGTACATACAGCTGGAGCTGAAATCTGCCACTTCCGTGTGTGTGTGTGTGTGCGTGTTAGTGTGAACATTTCATCACAGCAGGTTTCCATTGGAGCTGTCCAGATTTAGCATATTATCTGTCGTCTGGAGCGAGCCTGCTCTGACCTTCAGGATCTTATGAAGAATACGTGCTGTACTGTATCCTCCCCAGCTCCCCATTTCTCTGTCACTCCCTCTTTTCTTCTTCTTCTTCCTCTGTGTTTCTTCTACTTCCAGCTTGAAAGGACTCTGTGGGCAGATATCCCCCCCCCCCACTCTCCCATGCTAACCACAAATTAATTTCACTCTTTCATCCGTGGTGGGGGTGTCATGATGTTTGGTCTGAAATAACCTGGGCTTTCAAACGACTGTCCCTTCTCATCAGGGACAACTTCAGCTACGCCCTGACTCATAGCCGTGTTCTTTGTCACTGTGGGGGCTATAACATCCGCAGTTTGGCTGACTTAGTCGTCACAAAAGACAGGAAAAGACAGTGTGTTTTGTGAGTGACAGCTTTTCACATTAGCCATTCATCAGGTAGATACGTTTTAAGAAAAAAAAGTGCGATGTTATTCCCCTCAGAGTGTGTGTAATTAAAGGGTAAGTTCACAGAAAAAGGTTGAATAAAAAAAAAAATTCAGTCATTATCCACTTACCCCCCATGCTGGTGGAAAGAGAGTTGAATTCTGGAGATTGACAGTAAAACGGTGTTGCAGCATTCTCCTAAAATAGCTATTACCTATATATATATATATATATATGTATATATATATATATATATATATATATATATATATATATATATATATATATATATATATATATATATTATATAAGTCTATGGAACATTGGAAATTGGAGCTTGGTGGTCAAGTTCTCAGTTGTTTCAGCAAATCAAATCCCCGAAAACAACACATGGCATTCAAGCCCTCTCACAGCTGTAGGAAATGTGATGCCTGTCCATCAGGAGCAAAGGAGGTAGTCAGGAGAGGTAAAGAGAGAGAAGGCGTGTGTCTTTAAACCACAGGTACATTACGTCATAACCAGATATTTACTGAAAATAGCATGCTAACCAGCTAGCACAGTCTGAAAGTAGTGGTGTAAATAAACAGCACTCCCCCAATGCTCTGAGCTCCCAGTCCACGGCTAACTGAGCTAACTAGTGCGGAGACATATAAGACTGAAGATATTACTGTCCAGTCGTCTCATAAAACAGGTTACATTACTCCATTATTTTTCCTTCTTAACGATTCTTTTACTTGACACAATATTTGCCTCATCCTTAAGATTTAACAGTTTTGCAAATACATGTGTGTGTATTTGTTCACTCCTGCAATTTAGAGTAAGCCCCTTCATTTCTTGTGTGGATTTGTGCATCTGTGTGTGTGTGTGTGTGTGTGTTTGCAAACACTAACAAACACATCACAGGCAGCCCCCCGCTGTTGTGCTGAGATGCATCAAAGCATCTGCAGGATAACTTCAGGCCGAGTCCCTCTAAGCCCGGACCAGCATTATAGTGTTGGATTTAGAGGTGTGTGTGTGTGTGTGTGTGTGTATTTGCCCTGATCTCACTCTTCTTCAAGCTGCGCATGCCGGAAGAAGGAGGGATAACAGGACGCAGAGGACAGAAGGTTGCATTTTGTTCTGGCTCTGGACTCAAAAGAAATCCCTCTCTTAAACATCTGCAGAGGAGGAGGTTTGTTTTCCTGAGCCGGTGGGGAGAAAACACGAGCTGCTCAGTTACACCGATGCCAGTCAAAACGGATGAAAACTTGAACTGAGACTTAGCACCACTTTGCCTGAAGTGCATTTTTCAAGGCAGCTAATTAAGGGAAGGAAGTCTCACTGCATTGAAGTTACAGCAAATGATATCTCACTGACTGCTGAGGTGACGTCAACGCTCATGAAGAGCCCTCATCAACAGGTGAGCTGTACAGGTTGTTGGTTTAAAAATACCTTTTTCCACATTCTGCAAGAATCACCCTTTTCTGTGGGCTTCAGTGGGAGGCCCGCTGTGGATCGGATGTTGAAGCCTGGCATCCTCTTGCTCCCCCTCCATTAGTAGCTAGAAGAGGTGTTATCAGCCAATCACCCGCCTCCCTCACATGCCCACCCATATCCTGGTCTGGCGAGGGTGTGTGCGTGTATTACATTTGGTGTGTGCGTGCGTGTCCGCCCCCTTTTGACTCACTTTTTTTTTACAACGCCGCAGTCCTGTCATCCTCCTGCTCACACATTTTAACCACTCAGAGTGTGTGAGGCCTTTGTGTGTGTGTGTGTCATCCTGCAGCTGCACAGTGTTGCACTGCCTTGCGCTGTATTCCATGTCAGTCTTTGATGTATCTTTGCATACAGGCAGCGAGGTTGTGAGTGTGAATATAAACAAAGTAATTGCACATAAAACCATGTAATTATCTTACCCGCAGATATTTAGGTCAATGTCATTAGCTCTCCTTGTATCGCAGATTATTTGGCAACATCAAACAAGCAAAGGCCTCATGGACAAATTATGTTGTTCTAGTTTTCTTGAATCAAAGCTTCTCAGATGTATTTGACAGTTTTTAAGATAAGGACGTAGAGTTTATCTTAACCCTTTAAGATCAGATGTAGATGTAGATGCTGGCTGTAGCTTGTTATTTAGTAGATATGGGTGATATCTTCTAAGTCTGATTAAAAGGGAAGTATATAATGGGATACAGCCAATAAACACAAAGAATCTGGAAAAAAGCGATCAAGGTATGTGTTTCCACTTTGTAGGTAAAGCGAAGGTTGGCAAAAAGACATGCACAGCAGCAGTGTCCCCACCACTCATGTTGATCTCATTAGGGAAATAATCACCACACAAGACACAAACACACATGATTTCTTTTTTTTTTTTTAATCAATATTTCCCCTTTTGTTTTTAGAAAAAGAAATACTTACATTTAAAGCTCCCAAAACCCCAACACATTTACATGACGCGACTCAGCACTTGGAGAAATAATACAGCAGAAAACACTTTCCTCTTATTTGAAAACTGTGGAAGCCCTGAGGGGGCCAAGACTGATTTAAATGGTTTTCTCTCCTGTGTTTGTGACTTCAAACTGGTGGGACATTTTTTAATAACCCTCTAGTAATCCTTCTATTTTGAACTAAATTAATTCCAAAAATGTAAGGGGAATTGTTTTTCTTTTTTTTTACAGGTGAAACCAGGTGAAAAAGTTTTTCCAGGAAAACAAATATTTCTACGTTCCATCAATGCTTTTAGTGCTATTTAGAACATGGGGTAGTAATGCATGTCAGCCTCTTGCGGTCAAAATGGGTTTTTAAAAAAACACTTGAGATAAAAAACAAAAAATTCTCTGCTACCCTTTTTTTAAATTCAGTTAAATGCTTTTTTTTCCCCCACTTGGTTTCATACACACACATACATAATAAAAAAATTATAATAAATAATATTATCTCCTGAATTTCTTTCACATAAAAAGGAAATGTTCCCCTGTATTTTTTAAAGGGGAAAATGGTATTTAAAAACATTTAACATATTAATATTAATATTTATTCTAAAAATCACATATTTTCACAGATGCAAAAAAAAAATGAAGGTACTCAGAAAGATTATCCTTGCAGTTCTCAAGTGATAAACACGGGAGAGAAAACTATTTAGATTTAACTTTCTTCACTTGCCCCTCAAGGCTTCCGTAGAAAATTCCTGTCAAACTAATATACATTTGACAGAGTTAAAGAGTGTTTGGTACTTCATGACAGGCACTTAATTCGTACAAATTTCAACAAAAACACACATAAAAAGGTGAGTGAATCACACACGTGATTGTAACTATGGAGTATTCAAACCAGGTCTGGAGTCAATACCTGACTCTATACTCTCATAAAACATTATCTTAATGTTTAAAACCAAAATAATACATCAGCATTTGTACTAGATAACTGCAAAGAGTAAAGAAGAAAAATGCTTTTCTCACAGAACGAGGATTTTCTTCGCACATTATGAAGGGATCTGTACAGTGTGTGAACAGGTTCAGTATTTCAGTGGGCTCCTGACGTGACCCGGGCTTTAAGACAGTCTTGGAAAAATGCTAACAAAGTCAGGAAATCAAGAAGGCTGTACCTCGACTAACACTTCACGCCATTTAGCATCCCCACCAAATCAGGAAATCATCAGTAAAACCTGCATAAATAGCAGACGCAATGTGTCTACCGCATAACCTGGTAAATCTTAGTAGCCGACTCAACTTAATGCATAAAGTAAAAATATGATTACAAATGTACAGTATGTTGCAGTACGTTTGCATAGAAGTGTACTATGGTAAGAATCAAAAAATTAACTGTGTGTTCGTCTTCGCAACGATGAGTACGTCTCGAGATTTTTGACTTCATGACAGACATTTTGTCAGAAACGGAGAAAGTCACAGTTTATGCAAACTGTATATGTGTTAAAATACATTTTCAGTGTCTAAACTGGTATTTTACAGCATATAAAAACTCAAAAGAGTAAAAGGACTTAAATCAACCACAACGGCAAAAGTACTGATACAGTACAGGATAGCCATCACCATTGAAATCTCTATGAAGAAGGTTTTTTTTTTTTATCCGACTGAATCATGTATGAAGATTCCTAAAGCTGCAGTTTCCTTTTCTGTGTACATGTAAACTTATTCTTTAGAACAAGTTCAGACAGAGAGGGAGTCAGCGTGGCACTTTTCAAGACAAAGTGTCCGAATAAACCGTAAAAATAAGCCTGCTGTGACCGTACTGTATGTAAACATAAAGCAGTGAGCATGTCTGTGGAGGAGCGTCGTTCATGTACGATGAACCAACTCCACATTTACATTTGAAAGGTTTCACGACAAAGGCCTTTGCATGAAATCAGAATACAAAAACGTGCATAACATTTTCTATAAAGTAGCATCGTGTCGCGTAAAAAAATAAGACACATGTGGCACATTCGGACGGCAACTTTTTACAAAAACAGCAACATTCTGAACATGCAAAAAATATTAAATATCAATTTAATATTACTCTTTGAAATTGTTCCAAACAAATTGGACCATTCAAGTTTACTTTGTTATCGTAATCTGCAGGAATCACTATCGCATAATAGCTGAACGTACAGAAAATACGTTTATAAACTAGAAGAAAACATGAAAAATCACTGTGGTGTCGGTTCCAAAACAGTTTAAGTTAAAGGAGACCTATAACGCTTTTTTTTTTGTTTGCTTTCCTTCAGTGTGCTACATGGGTTCGTGTGCATATAAAAGGTCTAGAAGGAGCTCCTCTCTCCCACAGAAAACACTCCTGAAGTACCTTAAACGCCTCGTCAGTAGTCCCGCCTTTAATCCTGTAACCTTGTGACATCACTCTACGTCACCGTGTCACACATTTGCATAATTCATGTCTATATTCACGGTAGAAGTGAAGCTGAAAACCTGACAGAGCAGACAGGAGCCACGGTGAGCGGTGCTGACTCAGGTGTGTGTGAGCTGACCAATCAGAGCAGACCTGGTATTCGGGTTCTTAAAATGATGAACCTGAAAATGAGCATACGTCTCCGTCATTAATAATGCACTCACTGCTTGTGCTTTGAAGGAGTTGTGTAGAGATTATTTCAGGGACTCTTTTAAATGCATCCTTACATGCTTTTTTATTCTAGTTGAATTACCTGAGTGTTATCGAATCATGGAGCTCTTACACATTCTGATACACTAGAATACAATCAGACAATTGTTACCACAGCCTTGACTGTAGCAAAGTGCTCAATATGTTTTGTTTCACCTGAATAAAGGGTGTCGGGATGCTTCTTGCAATGGGAATTAAGCCAAAGCCTGAACTCTGAGGTTTTTTGCAACAGAGCTCTGGGTTTTGTAAGGTCAGTGTTGCTGTGATGAAAAAAAAATCAGAGCGCAAACTTTTACCCTAATACACAACACTGCAAGTCAAGATTTTGGTTTAGCATTGTATGATTTTGAGTGACAATCTCTTAATGTCAATAAGGAGGTAAAAACTTTGATTTTTCTGAATAAATAACGTTTTTTCTAAGTTGTTGACAAAAATGTATTCATGTTGCATTTCTTGAGGAATTAGCTGACATAACTCACAGAGGTGAATATAAATTTGATAAAATATGTCAAAAGTTGTTTGTGATGTCCAAATGTTTGGACCTGCTGTATGTTTGTGATATCAGTTCCATCAACACTAGCTACAGCAGAGTGTCTCCAGATCATAACTTATTTCCAGATCGCATCAAAACAGCATTTATATTCCACCCTGTGACATCATAAGTTGTTAGAAAATCATTGTCTTTCAGGCTTAAATGTGGTTATTGATCAGCGTCACTGGTAAACTATTGATTATCTTTACAACAAAAGGCAAATAAGGTCTTGCGGTCCAATTAGGAGAAGGTCAAATAACCCGATACGTTTCTCTACTGTAACCTGGTGTCTGTGACAGAGAGAGATTAGATTCATTTATATGAAAGCGACCGGTTAAAAGTGAGTCGTTAATGATCGGGTCCAAATCCACAAAAGTCCCTCTAATGTGTCAACTAAACTGTTGCTGAAAGAGGCGAGAGCAGACGTAGGACCTGCCTAACAAGAGTCTGCTCAAAGATCAATATCACAGCATGTAAATAAAATAAGTAAAAGGTCAAAGTGCTTGAAGATTCAATAAAACAGTGTGTGAGAAGACACAGATGGAGTGCTCTAATTAGATACTGAAGCCTCAGCAATCAATGACATGTTTCTGTGCGTGTGTGCGACTGTTCGTGTCCCGGCCGCTGCAGGCTAGAGGCAGGAGTCCCAGTGTATCTGCAGGTCATAAGTGTCCAGGAAGTCTGTGGAAAAGACACTAGGAGGCGTCTGGGGGCCGAGTGGGGCCAGCGTGGGGGTTTCCTCTCCCCTCACTTCTCCGATGGTGAGGTCCAACCAGTCCATACTGTCCAGCCCAGGCTCCCCTTCCGGTGCCATGTCGGAGGTATCCATGGGAGACAGGGGATGGTCCAAGATGCTGGGGGTGCACAGCATTTGACTGTGCAGGTCATCGATCAAAGTCAACGCGCCACCTGGCTCCACGCCCAGGAGAGGCTTGCCGGTGGTGCTTTCGAGAAAGTCCTCCAGGCGTCCGCTCCCGGCGTCACCCAGGTGTCGCCTCTCTTCTGCGGCGTCCGTGAGAGTCCGGAGTTCGGACCGCACCGAGGGGGGCGAATGCAGGGTGTCACGGCTGGTAGGGACGGGGGGCGACAGCAAGAGCTGCAGAGGTGAGGGAGGAGGAGAGTTTGGATCCAGAGAAGGGTCTGGTGCTGCTGTGAAGGTGGGCGACATTTCTGAAGGGAAAAACATGGAATTTAACGTCACTCCCAGTTTCACTTCCCAAATGTAAACATAAATGTAATTCACAGCATTTTCCCATATTCATCGAAATATTCTTAAAATTGCACTTTAACCTTACGTTTCTTTTAGGAAACTAATATCTTAATCGCATCAAGGGTAGGACACATCTTTTTTCCTCCTGCACAAATAAATGGTGGTGACTCCATCTCCCTGTTTTTCTGTAGCTTGGAATCTGTAGCATTTACACACATCTGATTTAACTTGCTTTTGCTGGGGATACAATATGCGAGCTGAGCCTTTGGTCATGGTGACGGGCTCGGGGAATTCAAAATAAATCAGGAAACCAATACAGGATCTGTGATTACATCTTTTACCCCCTAATACCCCGTCCCAATACAAGAAATCATCTGTTTTCTTGTATTGGTTGCTGGGTAAATATGTGTATAATATGATACATTCTCCATCAATTCTGCCTTTGATAGTGTCAAAAGTACAAAAGCTATTAAAAGACATGAAACATGTCACACAATCAGATTTTCAACACTGCGCTTACAATAAATCTAATGATGTGTTAGTTTTTTATTCAATGACTTTCTGTAACCACCGCTGTGTGCCAGTTGATAACAAAAAAACCCCACAACAATACAACACAACAAAAAATACTTTGTTATTGATGTCAAAAAACCCATTTATGTTCTCACAAGAGGTATCAAATATAGCTGTTCTGTTCATTTCTGGCATCGTGAAAACCTTATGAGCAAATAAGAAAATGTTACTACACAATGAACAGAGCCGACAGTGTTACTGCGTCTTACCGCCTCTCTGCAAGATGATGTCAATGAAATCATCTTCATGCTCTGTATCCTGAGGACAGACACAAAGAAGGAACATGATTCCCTTTAAAACTGTGTGTAAAATCAGCACAACACATCACATGAGCACCTGATGTGAGATGGCATGACGCAAAACATGACATATGTTAAAATACATTTCAGTTTCAATATTTAAATTTGAAAATTCTACAGTATTTTGCCAGTATTAACTGTATTGTTTTTCTGGGATTCCTCTGTGTACCACTACGGAGATTGCAAATCTTACTCTTACTACAGTTTGAATTGTGAGGAGAGAATAAAGGCAGATGCTCCACCTATAGAAAAAAACAATGGTATGATATGATTTCTGATATCTGTGTACTAGAAAGTTCCATCCTCTTCATGAGGCTTGAAGAAATTGAATCAATTCAGGAGTTGTGGAAAATGTATACCTTTTCAAATGCTGTTATTTTGTTGAATATGGTTATTGAATTATTTTTTCCTCTTTCATTTTCCTCAAATGAAAAACATCCTATTTCTATGTTCTGTATTTACTCAGCATGAAGCTGGAAAGAAAGAATAACTGCAAAGGTTTCTAACTAGAGATGGTATTAACTATTGCAATGATATAATTCCAAATAAAGGGTAAAATAAGAAAATTGTAGCGTGGTTTGAAAACACCCCTGAAGGCAGTAAAAATCACTCATTTTGAGATAGTAAACAAACTATTAATTTTGCACAATGACACATCAGACATTCGGTGTGTCATACTTTATTATCAGGCGATGAGGCGGTGGTCTTAATGGAAGCTGGAGACAGAGGACTGAACAAGGTGTCCAGACCGGGACACAGCTCCTAGAGGAGAGGAAGGAAACAACGTGATGGAAACATTCACTTTCTCCAAAGCCAGACATGGGCTGATGTTAGATATTTGTTATCGGAAAATCCCTTCGACAACGTGACGGGGTGACACAAGTCACCTTGAGAGACTATCCGTGTCTTGTGGAGATTACTTACAATTTGAGGGGAAGGTGATGAGGTGTCTTTCCCCGAGGGGGTGGTCTCCTGGTCCTGGAAGAAAGGCTGCAGACTGGGAGGGGCTGACAAACAATGAGAGGGGACCTGCTGTGGCTGGTCTGCAGACACCTGAAGTCTTCGGCTCTGTTGCTGCAAATCATTGAAAAGAGTTACAGGGGAAAGCTGCGAGGAGTTTCAGTAATACATTTTATTCTTGCTGAATTCCCTACAACACATTTATTAGTACGTGGAACTCGACAGGGATTATAAACTTGCACTTGAAAGCCTCCGTCGCTAACCTTTAGCCGACTGCCACCGCTTCATTAAAGGAGTCATAGGAGGGGTAGAAAAAAAAAAATCGGGAAAGACTGCTGACCACAGCAACCAGCGCTCCACTAAATCCTGACATTTTTCGACTGCTGCGACACACCTGCACTCATTGACTGATGCCGTACAACTCAATTAGCTGGGATTCGACGGAGTCTTTGTTCCTCCTCCGTTAACAACATAAATCATAGTAATGGAGGATGTCGTTAGAGTAATTAGCAAAGCAATAATAATCAGCACGGTGATAGTGTCAGACAGCCTTATCAAAGGAGCGCTGTCAGTGTCTCCAACAGCATACACCATTAACTCTCCCACGGCTGCTGGACTCACTGCAGCAGTTCTCCCTCGCCTTCGTGTTTCTCGCCCTCCTCATGGGGCATTAACAGACTGCTCTTCAGTGACGGGAGAAAAGAGTCTCCGGGGCTCTCGGTCAGGACTGAAGAGTGAGTGTTTCATGAAGGGGATCCATGAATTGTGTAAAAGAGATGTGTGAACATTTAAAATGTTTCTGCGTGACTCTTCAAGCAGGTAGTTTGGGTTCTCTCTGCTCAGCTTTTGTGCGACGATTGCCCAGTTACTTTGAATCTAGCTGCGTAGTAAGATCATCTCTGTCTCTACCTAATCCTCACCTTTGTCTTTTGTTGTTTCAGAAATTCCACATGCTCAGTCTTTTTGGTTTGGTTATCAGCTTTCGGCAGCTGATCGGGGTGGTGGTCAGTGAGCGTGACTGGAGCGGACTGCAGTCGCTGGAGACAAAGGAGCAGTTGGAGCAGTGTAGTTAGTATCAGGGTTGTTAATTTGAATACAATAATAAGAAAAGTACATCAAGAATCAGTCTTTGCATTTACATGCCCACCGACCCACCCCCGAATGTCAATTACATTATTAGAGAGTAAAAAAAAAAAAATCGACATATAGCCCATTATTCACACTTTTTTTCAATCATACCTCAAATGTGGCTAACCAACACCAACAAAGATATTTATTGGAGGCAGGATATGTCACCATTTGACAATAACTTCAATCTTTATGCATTATAATGCACATGGAGCATTACTGAGACAAAAACAGGACAAGAAATGCATGGTGGCAAGTAGGTAAGGAGGTCGGCCTGCCAGGTGTGAAGCCAGTTATACTACTGAACTTTTGATGTAGAAAAAACAGTATATATAAACCTGTATTACTATACATTCTTCCATCAGTTAGCTAATTTGTTTTATTACTAACTTCTGTCCGTCCAAAATCTTAACACTTTTCAGCATACTCAAGGTCTATTCTGGGCTGAAAACATTTTTAAAATTAAAAAAAACACGAGAGAGTTTTGCTATCAGACAGAGTGATAGTGAAACGAGGCGTAATTTGTTTAAACTGTGGCATATATGCAAATGGTCAGAAGAGACATGTGCTGTCCACACTTTCTGAGGAACAAGCAATAAAACACAGTTTTTCTTTTTTTGATATGAACAAACACGTGGACTGCTGATGGTGAGTCTGGTACCTGCAGTGTGATTTGATTGGCTGCTTTGGTCTGAGGCGCATAGGTTCTTTGGTTCTCAGGGATGTGATTGGTCAGTGCGATCAGGAAGTGGTTACCGTTGCTGTCGGTAACCAGAGTCGGGGTGGAGTTACCCTTAAGGAGATCCAGTGGGAGGGAGGGGGCGGAGCCTGACTGCTGGTTGAGGTACGTTTGAGAGACCTGACCAAAACAAAAAACAGTTTTTAAAGAATGAATCTCGACAGTGAGGTCTGTGTACTGTGAATCAAACTGTAGAAAACATTTCTGACCTGCGGCACCTGCTGTTGCACCGTTTGTTGCTTCCGTATCTGGATTTGTTGGAGTTGTTTCGTCTGCTGATGCTGCTTCTTATTTTGCTGCTGTAGAAACGTCTTTTGTTGCTTCAGTAGGATCTGTTGCTTCAGCTGCATCTGCTGCTGATGTTGTTTTGACAGCTGTTGTTGCTGTAGTTGTTTTAGCTGCTGTTTGTGAGATTTCTTTTTTCTCTGCTGGGCGAGTTTCTGGTGATTCTCCAGCGTCTGACCGCAGTTCTGAATCATCCTCCGCTGGTTCTGAATGTTGTGCTGCTGCTGTGGCAAAAGTTTCTGTATGGCCTGTTGCTGGGCAAACTGCAGAGCGGTTTGCTGGAGACATATATGTGGCTGTTTTTTCTGTGTGCTCATCTGATCTGGCTTCATTTGCGTACCCTGAGTTTGGGTGGAAGACTTTGGCAATCCATGACAGTCTGGTAATTGCGTAGTCATCTGGGACACAACTTCTTCTGCCTCGATGGCCTCCTGTTTGACAGTTACCTTGGTGACATCCATCTCAGATGAAACGGATGATGATGGACGGGGTAATGGCGGATTCCCAAATGTGAGAGGGACACTGGGCTTATCAGGAGGCTCCTGTTTTACTCTTACGAGAACCAGCGGCTCTGGAACTCGTCCTCTGTTTTTCCCTTGCTCCAGCTGCATCCTCAACACCTCCACCAGCCTCTGCTTCTGCCTCAGCATCCTGGTCAACTCCTCTATCTGCCTGTCTTTCTCCTGCAGCATCCTGTCTTTGTCCACAGCCACTCCTGGGGCCGTGGTTGTAGTGGTGAGGGCGTTTGTTGAGACCAGACAGTGTTTCTGCAGAGAGGCTGCCTTTAAAGAGAACTGACAGGGTGCTGGGGTGGAGCACTTCGGCTCCTCTTTAATGTTAATTGGAAGCTGAGCAGCTGAACACGGCTGAAGGCTCAGCTGGGTGAGAGGTGAACTCATCTGGACAGAGAGATGAAAAAATAAAAAAGATTAGCATAGGGAGCCTTTAAATGAACATAAGTGCAACAGCTGGAGACTAAAATCACATTTCCTAGTGTGTAAACAAGAGTCTATTGCCAGGCTCAAGCTAAATGCTAGCATCTGTATGCTAGTAGGTTCAACGAAAAAGGTGACATGCTGATGTTTGACGTTTTCACCATCATAGTTTAGCTTGTTAGCATACTAACATCTGCTAATTAGCACTCAACACAAAGTACAGCTGAGGATGATGGGAAGGTAATTAGTTTTGAAGATTTTTGGCACTCGAAGAAAAATTCATCCAGAGAGGGATTAACACTTTTGTACCAAATCTGACTGCAGTCCATCCAACAATTGTTTAGACATTTCTCTCAAAACCACAAATGTCAAACTCATGGTGGCACCAGATAAAAGACAGGAGATCAGCAAAGTCAAGGAGGATTCGTCGTCTGGGAACCATGAATGCCCGTCCAATATTTCCTTCTGATCCATCTGATGACTGATATTTCAGTCTGGACCAAAGCAGCGGACATGGTGACGCCACCATCTCCACCTCCACGTCCACGTCGGTAACATCTCTGAAAAGGTGTTTTGACTGCACTCTAAAGTGCGCTGTGATTTCTGTCCTTAAACTTTGCTATTAACGAAACACTGATGTTGTACTTCATGCATTAATGATATAAGTAGTACATCATAAAATATTCTTCACTACAGTTAAGTGCACTTGACTCTGCTATTTTGAGACACCATTATATTATAAATGTAATATATTTAAATCTAAATGTACTCAAATGCATTTACTATGGCCAACATTTCATGGAATGACTATTTCAGGTATGACCTTGAAGTATACTGACAAGCATATGCAATATATTAATAGTATGTTAAAGATATTAGGTATCATAAGTCCATAATATCATAATAGTTATATAAAAAAAGCTAAAAATTAAATGCACCTCCTGATGTTGTTAAATGTAGCACAAGGAGTTCTCAACTAGTTATGACACAGTCTCGATCATACTGATGCCTCTATTTGATTTACATAAGCAAACAAGACCACCATCGACAAGATCGGCTATTTCTTTATAGTTAGTATAGTTATTTTTTAGTCACCAGGTCAGATTCCACCTCCTCTGTGTCAGTTCATACAAAGTTTATTGTGTTTTTGTTTTCATCCACG
This sequence comes from Acanthopagrus latus, assembly GCF_904848185.1. Taxonomy (NCBI): domain Eukaryota; kingdom Metazoa; phylum Chordata; class Actinopteri; order Spariformes; family Sparidae; genus Acanthopagrus; species Acanthopagrus latus. Next base: position 7,612,500 of record NC_051061.1, on the reverse strand, counting down.
GCGGCCCCCAAGAATCAACAAAAAACTAAGTATGTCACCTTGTATTACTTATATACTGTTAATACATGAGTACTAGTGTGACAAGTATATTATTAGTGTAAATTGAAGTTTACTTAATGTGCCAAAAATGACAACAAGTAAGTATATTTTTTAGCAAGGGTACATTTAAATACCAAATTCCTGTGTTTCAACTGAATGATCTTCACTGTGCTCGATCTGAAGCTGTATATCAATAACCAAGCTTATAAGAACAGTGACACGTTTAAACACAGTTCTGGGGTTCTCAGATCACGTCAGTCTATTAGAAGAGCAACAAAATAATTCAGACCATTTCCCCCAAGGGGTTGCTGTTGAAGCTGGTGTCTTCTGGGCTCAGGGCGGCTGGCGAGCGGTCAGAGGGGCTGAGCGAGGTGTTTCGGGGGGAGGCGGTGCCACCACAGCTAACGAGCTGCTGAGTTGTGGCCACGGCCGGGGTGGTGCTGCTATCTGCATCAGCTGTAAAGGAAGGGAGACGTGACGTGAGGCAGACAGTACAAAGATAAAACATTATCTACACCGTTTTCTTCATTATGGTCCAACACTTGAACACATCGTTTAAGTAAGGAGTGATGGCACACTGGAAGAAGAGCAGGTACATTTTCTGTTCACCTGACTGAGCGGTCAGAGAAGCCTGATGGCACTGGAACTGAAACTGTTGCTGCAGTGTGTTGGTGGTGGTGGTTGCAGCAGTCTTGGAGGGCTCTCCTGCTGCTTCAGCCCCTGGCCCTGTGGTACCCCCTGCTGCCAGAGAGGAGGTAGTGTCACTGCCTCCGTTCAGTTCCAGGTAGGTCCTCAGCCTCTCAAGGAGGTCGTTTTTTGTGCCAGAGACCGGCAAGCTACGCAGCTTCAGCTCGTACTTCAGTTCCGCGACCTGACAGAAGACGGAGTAGAAGAGAGATTGAGTTTGAAGGGAGGGAGTGAGGGAAGGTGAAGAGATGAGGGTAAAGATCAGAGGTGAATTAAAACGGATAAAAGGATACAAGAAGAGAGGGGAAAAAAAGACAGAGCGATCCATCACTGTCCCATTCTTTGTCAGCTCCTGAGTTGGCAAGCCACTTTTCAGTGACAAAGTTTTGTTAACAGAGACTCTTTTACATATGCCAGCTTCTATCCACCAATTACTCCATCAACTCGCCGAGAGCTGTTAGTCTCACTTCTCTTTGATTTGTATGCTGTTGTGCTGCTGACCTTCATTTCGTCCAGGTTCGGAGGTAGAGACGCTGGTTTTGTCCCACCCAAAGGGGCAGAACTCTGACAGCTGTGACTGCCCTGGTTCGACAGTGTTGTTGTAGGGGCGGCAACAGGTCGAGGCGGAGAAGAGGCGATCATGGGATTGGAGGAGGAAGAAGAAGATGGCTGCTGATCTGCCTGAGGTCTGTTTGAGGAAAAAGTCAGAGAGGGGGAAAGATCAGTTATCGTGGTAGTTCAGACGACTAAATTAAACTTTTACAGTCTCCTCAGTTCAAAGCACCACATTGAGTTTCGATTCATCTTGCTGTAGATACGTTTGTTTGATACGTGCTCCAAGGCGACTCTCCTCTATCTCACGCAGCGAAGCGTCTTCTTAAAGCCCACTCAAAAACGTACTTGGGTGGTGCAGGCAGGATGGCGTGGTAGTTGTAGTGCTGCTGCTGCTGGTTGAGGATCTGAAGCTGCAGGAAGAGCTGCTGCTGCTGGAGGATTTTGGCATAAGATGAGTCCAGATGGGGAGGAGGCTCTTTATCTCCCTTCTGGTCAGGAGGGATGTACTGGTGGTACTTCAACTTTTTAATCTAGGAGGAACACATCGATAATGCAACAGGTGATCGTTTCAGAACTAGCATTTACTACCTTGTCTGGTATTAGCAACAATAATATTCACATGTCAAAAACTGAGGAAATATGCACCTTTGGCTTGTTGTCCTTAGGTTTCTTGTGTTTCTGGGCGGAGCGGTCACAGTTCGGTTTAGGCTGGTACTGGAAAAAAAGGAGTTAGGTGCACACTGTCAACCTTTACATTATATTTTTGACCACTTGAGGGCAGCACAACTAGCTGTACACAAACATCAACATAATACCGCCTTAAAAAAGCTGATGAGACATTTGTGTTGGTGAACAGTTGCCCATTCACCTACCCAGCAGAGTCAGAGCAGCATCACTACTCATGGTCTGTCCACCTGATGAATATAAGTTGAGTATTTTGTACAATTACACCAAAACAATGAGCTGAAAGACACTAAAACAAACTGTAGCTCTGAGGGGAACTACAGAGACTGGTAATCATTTTCTATTACTTGTCTTTGTGTTCAAAGTTCTGTTCATCACATCATCACATTATAAACATATTGATTAGAGCAACTTTAAATCTAAATACAGTTCACACGTTCCATTATAAACCCTTGCTGCTTGGTTAGTCTTGACACACAGTGTGACACTTACTTTTATCTGTGAGATCGTCCTCTGGGCCGATGGTCCTGCTGTCCCGTTGGTCAGCTTTAATGAGGGGGAGGAGCCAGAAATTGGTGGTAGAGGAGGAGGAACAGGAGGAGGCGCCTGATTGATAAGATGACAGCATACACGATACGTGATATAACAGCAATTGACCACTGGATTTTGTTTACTGATCCATATCAGCCTCAAAATTCTGGTACTGGTGTATTCACTATAACTATGATTGTGGCACTCTATGATTTTACAATGAAAGCATGCGAGCTAAAGAAAAACAGGATGGAACTTAACAGACCATAGCAGTAAGAGTCCAATCCACCAAAATTTGTTTCTGCTGTTGTACTGGAATTCATTTGTACTCATGTTTTACAATCTTGCATCCGAGATTTACAAAATGTTAACTGCACTGTGTCTCCCTCGTTCTTGGGTGATCCTACCTGATTAGGAGATGGGAGGCTGCTCCGGGTCAGTGTCTCTGGTGGAGAGGGCACAGGCAGCAGGCCCAGAGGACTCTCCTGGCTCACCGGCAGTTCTGGAGACAGACTGTAGTTGCTGTCTTCATCACATGACGAGTTATCACCCGAAGCCTTCGGAAACTGTGTCTCTGAGAAGGGAGCGGAGGGGTTGCGGGAGGAGGAAGAGAGGGGTAAAAACATAAATGTAAATTTATTAGGAGCCCTCTTTTTGAATGATGGCGGCATGCTACTGCATATGTGCCTCCTAGCCTCCTTGTGTGTGCCTGTCTGGCTTGTCTACATCCCTACAGTGACAGCCAAGCTTTTATCACCTGTATTTACAGGTGTCGAGCCAGTGGATTCCTCCCAACCATCCAAACATACTGCAATGTGCCAAAAAACTGACAAACTAAAGTCAGCCGAAATTGTCACACTGTCCATAACCATCAGCCAGTACATTTATGCACTAGCTGCTGCAGGGTAGCTTTAATTCATCCTCTCTGTCTGCACATCATGTCCATTAACGCCACTTTGAAATGATTTCTTTACTGATATATTTAGTCCTCGGTGTGGCCAGGATGAGCCAAGCTTCATCCCGGTGATAGTTTTCATTCATCTAAGTTCACTCACAGTGCAGCCAAGTAAGGCTGGCTGCCTCATTCACACTGTTCTTATGTGACAGATGGCATCTCTCGAAGGAAAGATGTTACGCTCAGAGTTCTGGAGGATCACTGGAATATGCAATTTATGCTCTGAAAGCATTAACTGTTTTGTGAAGGCTCCTCCTGTTTGTGCCAGCCGTCTGTGCTGCTACTGATCTCTTCATTTACTAAACGTTTTCCAAGCAACAAACAAACATGGCCGAACAATATATAAATGGGCAAATAAATAGAACATGAAAGACAACTGCAGAGCTGCTACGACTGATCGAATTGTTGCCAACTATTAAAGTGATCAATAATAATTTGGGTTATAGATTAATAAGTACGATAACTTCTGACTTGGAGCACTTTCCTGCAAAAAAAAAGTTAATAGTGTGTCTAATATGTAACTACTGCCACCAAAACAAACCAAAAGATGTTTACAGAGTGTTGAGTGGAGGGCAGGGTGGAGCCGGGGCAAGAGTTGCTTCTCAACCTCCCTAGATCCAGACTCCATCTGGAGACACCTGGAGTCACTTCAGATTCTGTGCAAATCTGGAACTGTTAACTGATGGGAGGAGAGCTGAGAGATTATTTATAAACTTTTGGTATTAAAGCGTTGACTTGACTTAACTCCTATTTATTAACCTGACTGCAGCAGTGATCTGTGGAGCTGAACTATGTCTTCGGATGTTTATTCACCCTTAACTCTATCTCACCCTCTAGCGCATCGACTTGAGTAAACTACCTTGAGTGGATCTACCTGGGTTTGAACATTGTTGGAAACATTTGTGATAATGTGACTACACAACTCAAGAAAACATTATAACAGAGGTCTGGCCATTTTTAGATGGTCCTCTATGACAGTAAACAAAACAAGATATTTGAGGACGTCATCTCGAGCTATAGGAAACTGATCAACCATTTTCTAGCACTGACACACCAAACTGACACCACAGAAGTAGCTGTGACAAAGGCTGACTGTTGCGTTGTCTCCTGCCCCGTATCTCGTCCAAATAGACGCGCTTGAACACACCACAAAGACTACAGCTGACAGCCAACAAGCTTCTGCTCTCTGCGCCTGCGTGAAATGAAAATACCTCTCAGCACTCTTTGACACCACTCTCGCTACTATACCCTCTCCTAGTCGAGAATCCATCTGATAAAAAAGTGGCAAATAGCACTGGGGAAGAGGCTGTGGCTAAGAAAATAATTGAGGGATTATTCCACAGTGAAAATAGTTGTTAGCTGCAGCCAAATAAAACAAATGTCGCTAAATAAAGCCAAATAAGACAAATGTTCGGTTGTGCTCCAGCACAGGAGTGAATCCAGGCAGTGGTCCTCCTGATAATTCTCCCCTCAGGGATATCTTATAATCATGTAATTATTATGCAGACTTTTGAGCCTTTACAGGGATTTGGGGAATAAAGTTACCTGCTGTATGAGGACAGAGGCTTTCCCTTTTACTGCTGGATGTGTGTTATTTAATTACAGGAGCTGTGATGGGCTGCAGCAGACAGCTATGCAAAACAAACCGCTGGCCATTAATTCACCATCAGCAGGCAATGATGAAAAGACAACATGGGGCTGATTTAATGCCCTCTGATCCAATAACGTGATGACTTACCCACCGCTGCGCCGCGCCAGTGTGAGTCTATGGTGTTGCGCTTTTGTTGCTGTGTGTTTGGATCTTTGCATGTCGGGCCTGTGTTACTGTTGTGTTCCCGGCGCTCCAGCAGCAAATGCAGGTAATGCAATTGTGTTTATTGTGCAGCGGCGACAGAGATGGATAATCCACTGACAGCGTACGTTATTGAATTTTGGCCTCCTTCGCTCCGCACATCGTTCAGCCAGCTGGACCCACTGTCTCTGATCTCATCATGTAATGTCTGGCAGAAAAAAGCCACTGGACTACAGATACACAATAAATGTTAGATAGCGCCACTTCTTTCTTCTCTTTTACTGTGGATGTTGTAATGGGATAGGGTGGAATTGGGGTCGTTATATCTGTCACAATGCACAAATTGCATCTGAGTGAAATCATATTCATTAATTTAGAGTCCTGAATTTTCAATTAGTATTTAATTATACTAATAAAAAAGATAAAGTGCTTCATTAACAGACACTGTGCTCATTTAAACAGCAGAGGAGGAAGACGTATCTCCACTTCTCGTCTGTCAAGATAACCTAGTTTCGTCTTTGAAGGATGAATACTCAGGTGGGGGAGTTTGTGTGTGTGATATGATCGTTGTCTACTGAACATATTGGTTATGAATGTGTATTTGTTTTGCGCACAGCTGAGGCATCTGAGAGGGAGCTTCAGTATGTTCATGATAACAAGAGGCGGGGGGCCAGGAGGGACATCCTGTCAGGAGCCTTATACTGTGTGGGTGTGTTGTGATAGATCACACTTTATATTTTTCTATTCAATTTATATTACACATCTCTTCTTCACACACAGACAGGGTATTGCTTGATGTTTGTTTGATTTATTCCATAAAGCAGAAAGATGCAATTATCTTTTTTAAATGTATGTTTTTAAAACATGAGCAAAGAAAACAGAGGAGAAGAGCTGTGACTTACTGCGAGTTGTGCTTCATGGCAGGTTTAAGTATTTTAGGGAAGTATCAGTGGTGAAATTCTGAGTAAATACCAATGTTTGTTTGTTTTTTGGTGCTGTTATCTCCAGCCAGGAGGTTGTGTTTTAGTTGGCTGGTTTGAAAAACAGCATTGCATAAAAACTACTAAACAGATTTTCCACCAAACTTTGATGGAGGATGGGTCTCAGCCCAGAACAGATCTGTACTCTTACAGCTGTTCTGTGGTAGCTTGTTCCGCCGTCAGCTTAATCAAATGTAAATAAGTCAACCACGAAGTCGATCTTATAATTGGCGCCGCTCGTCAGAAGTAATTGTAAGAGGAGTTAATTGTAGTCCAGCTGAAGAGGGCAACAGTCCAAGAAACAGAAATAATTGTAGAAACACTGTTTGCCTTGGATGGATTCCATTAGTCATTTAGAGACCCTGTGGGAGTGTGAAATCCATCGCAGAGCTGACTTGGCTTACCTATGATGGCCTGTTTAATGCTGGAGTGAACGGGCAGGATGTTTTTATGGATCAGCTCCATGGGCCCCGGCCGGTGGGAGATCTTATCGTTCAAATCATCAGCGAGCCGAGCTCTCTTCAGCTGCAGCTGCTTGGCCTGAAGTGACGGCTCCGCTGACGTCTCTGGATGCAGGCAAAAAAACAAACAATGGACATTTTTGCGAGGATGCTCTGAAGTTATTTGTCACACTCCAGACAGGTGGGAAGCTTTATGCGGCACTCACCCTCGAGGATATGCATTCTGATCAGCTCGGATCGCTCAGGCCGACTCCTGATCTTCCTCTTGAGATAGTCCTCAGTCTGGAAAGAGAGACTGACATGTTTATCATTTCTCCATTAGTCATTCTGTCGCAAACATTTCATCTGCAAAGGACGTCTCAAGTTCACAGTTATTCTCTTCTGCAGACATCACATTCTGTGCCTCATGATATACTGTTTAGTGTGGTGGTTCACAACATTTCTCAAGTTATCCATAACTTTTAGCTACATTTCAATGGTTTTTGTTTACCCATAAATTTTAGCTAATCATTGACCATTTATAATTACCATTTATCTGTTATTTTTTAGCATTTCTTCATTTATTACTGTGAGCTTGTTGTTCAATATAATCTATCCTTTTAGCTTACTATGTGTACCATGACTTATTCTTAGCTGTTTTACTATTCATCCAGAACTTTTAACTAACTGTGTCTACCATTTAGTACGTTTAGCCTGCTTTATTGCAAATGTTAAATATATCATTGACTTGAGCTTTCTATTTGTACCACGTATCCACTACTATTAGCCATCATTGTTTATCCTGTACTCTAAGCTAACCATTATAAAGCTAACTATTTATCCATTAGCCTCCTTCAGCTTATTTAGCTAGGCTATTTGATGTGTGTATCTATAATGTATGGCTAGACAAAGAGTACGGAGTTGAGAGCTGCTCAATTTGGAAAGTGTCATGAGATTAATTTTTTTATTTAGTGAACACACACCACAGTCTTTCCATACTGAACCTCTGGTTGGGAATAACTGATTTTGTGGATACTTCAGATACATTGCACCTTACAGTCCAATAAGAGTATTCGTTTTCCGAGCAGATGGCCTCAGCTCAGCTCTCAGCCGCTCTGCGTTACATAATGATTCAAGGGGTTGCTGTAATGTCCTCAGATGTTACAGAGCTTAGAGAGCAAGTGAATGTGTGCTCGAAAACGGGCCAGTTTTAACTTGAGCGACTGATTCGAGGATGGCACACTCACCCGCGCTCGTTCCAAGCTCCGTCGCTGTTCGTGGAAGGAAGCTGGACTTTTCAGTGCTTGAGGAATAAAAGAGAGAGACAGAGAGAGAATATTAACATGGCACTGTGTACATTTACACATCTGAAGGGAAATGAAGAGCTAAATAGCTTTGAATGGCTCTTGGCTTCTTCAGTTCACATCCAGTTCAGTCTGAATATGTTTACTGATGGTGAGGATTATTGCTCCTATATTTTCTAAAGCTTTTCCATTCTCACATTTTGAGTTCCGTGTCAGCGTTGTAAAAAGCCTGCTCTCACTGTACACGCCTGCATGTTTATAAGCCCTGACAGAACAGAAATGCATATTAGCCTGAGCAGTGGTCCCATTAAAAAGCTGTTTAAAAGGCCAGATCTCAAGGTAAAAGGGAGAAATGTAATGGGATGGAATGCGAGGGGTCCCAGTCCAATGAGCCTTTTTACAGCAGTGGAATTCATGAAATCAGTTCAGCATCACAAATGACTCAAGTAAGACTTCCTGAAGGGCTGTGATTATGCAAAAACCAGGGGATTAGTGGTGCTATAAACCTAAGAGCCTAAAGGGTTGTGATGACACCAAAATGCTGAGTTAAATACAGCATATCAGTACAGGCATTACGATTTTGCTTCTAAAACAAGAATCTAAAGCCCAAACTATCAAATAATGTTGTATTACATGTGTAAATGTATAGGCAGGCAATCTATTTTGAGAATGATGGAAAATTGTTGAGCTCACATACGTACGCATTTGAAGGGAAAGGTACAAACCAGGGGCTGGTGTCATTTCCAACACAGGCATTTAATCGACACAAATTTCTGCACTGCAGATTTGTAATATGAGCTTTTTGCACCTGACAAATGTTTATTTGTTGACCGATCAAAAGGCCCTATGAATAAGAAAGAGGCTGTAAGATGAGTCAGATCAGAGGTGGTTTTTAATAAGGCAGAAAACTATTTATGTTCTAAACACAGATGAATTATTGGTGTAAACCTAAATTTGGACAGATTAACAACTTTTGGTGGTTAGATTAAAGCAGTGGTTCACAAAAGTGGGGCACATGATTGTGATTCTGATTCTGACACCCCCTAGAGAGAGCCCATAGGTAAAGCAAGGGACGCACAGCAAGGCTAAATATATGAAGCATAGGTTTTTGCACTATTTGTGAAGCATGGAAGTCTGTTAGAGGACTCTGAGCTGAAGGTAAACATGAAAACTACCAAAGCAATGACAAGAAAATATGACGAGGCACATCTCGTCTTCAGCTTCACCAGTACATCGGTGGCTAATGAAAAAAGAACGACAAGATATCAAATGTTCAAATTCGATTGTAAATTCGATAGGAGTTCGCAGGCAAAAGACGTGTGTGGGTGGGTGGGGGTGACGAGAAAATGTTCTTCTCTATAGTTCTAGTCTAAGGTTTGAGAACTACAAGATTAAGGAATGAACTGCTGAGGTGAAGAGCTGCAGGCCTCCTCTTCAAACTTCAGATCAAACTAATCATCTCAAGGTGATTTTAGCTGCCTTGTTTGTGTTCTTTCTATGAATGTTGTCCATGTCTTCGGGCCTGAGCATTCCTTACAGCAAAAAGAAAACACTGCAGCTCAACTTGCCAAGTTCTCTTGCATATGGGATGCCTGCTGTACAACTGATGGAGCTAGAATCATGAGAAATGGTGTACGCTGAAACTTGTGGGTTTGTAAATAAGAAATCATGTTTCTTCCTCTCTACATGTCGCTCAGAGGCTCCACAGCAGACAACTGGAGCAGGCTAACTGTTTCAGACACACATGCAGGATGCGCACACTGCCATGGGAAGGGAAACATTTTAAATTTCGGCGGAGATTGAAATGACTCCAATGACTAAGAGGTTAATGTGGCCCTTTGTCAAAAACAGTTCCACTATTTTAGGACAAAAGAGTTGCTTTGTTTGTATCTTATCTCAGACAGACAAGGCAACAAAGAAGGCTTTCAGTGGCCAAACAATGGGACATTCACGACTGGCCAAGTCAGTCACTTTTTGTCAAAACCAGACAATCAGCTAAGCTGTGAAGATGGCTGCAGTACACACCTGACAGCAGGACGTGCATGGAAGTAAACACCCTCAAATTAAGTCACCATGCTATTTTCTTTTTTTTTTCACATTTCTGATGCATTTGGAGGTAACACAACAGAAAATGTGTCGCTGTCCTAATACTTTCTGACTGCACTGTACACACACACACACACACACACACACACAGGCACACAAGTGGTGTGACTGGATTAGCAACCCCGGGGTAAGAATGCTGGTACCTGCTCAAGCCTCAGTTCACGTCGCTGAGCACTGTCACACTGCTGCTACACACTCACTCGTGCACTACCCCGGGGACTTCACCCCTCTTAGACCTCTCACCCATCCACAAGGGGAGTTATGGCAGCCTCCTTGAGGGCGTATGAACCTGCCTGTCAGCCTGCTCCTTGGAAAAAAAACGTGCGGTGGGAAGGAGGGAGGGACGGACGGATGGGTCGATGAGCACAAAATAAGTGAAAGAGATGGAAATAGATAGGAAGAAGATGGAGGATCAGAAAAAAAAAAACGGATGGAGGGAAGACGGGTGGGAGAGATAAATGAAGAGAGGCAGCTGGAAGAAAAATGCAACAACAGACCGAGGGGCAAATGAAGAGGAGGAAATAGAGAGTCGTAGGAAGAGGTCAGAGAGAAAAGACTCCATTATGTGCATGAGTGGCTGCATCATGGCTTCTTGCCACCCTGCTAAAGCTAACCAGCATTCCCAGCTCTTTGAGAACATCAAGCAGCATCACTTCCTCTGGCGCTGGCTGTCTTTTTATGTTCAGTCTGCTGCTGACTGCTGCCTGGTTTTGTCCTCCGAGTTCACCGACTGAAGAAACTCTGCATATTACCACATTTCACCCAGTTAAACTGTTTCATATGTTTGTTAACCTCATGAAACATCTTCAAAAGCAGCGAAGCGACTAAAATTATACTGTTACCTTACACGAACATGTCATGTATTGTTTCTGTCAGACATACATAGAGTTATTTCAGACATGAGAACTTTGTGAGAGCTGTTCCACCTTCACCAGGAAGTGTAAATCTGTACATACGCAGAGCTCACATGTGGCACAATATGGTACTGGGGCGGGTTTATCAATCACTCTACCACGCAATTTATCCACATCTAACTATGCAGGTATGTCTAATCTAACTGTAAGAGCAGCAACAATTAGACGTTTAATTACTTAAACAAAAGAAATTCTGCTGCCAGCCATTTTGATGATCAATTTACTGTTTTTAGTAATTTTTCATTTGCTGGTTCAATCTTCTTAAATGTAAAGATGTGCTATTGTTCTTAATTTATGACAGTAAATGGAAAGTCTTTCAGTTTTGGACTGTTGGTTGAGGAAGTGAAAGTAATTTGACAGGTGTCACTTTGAGCAAATTGTGATGAGAATTTTCCACAACTTTTCAAATAAATTTTACAGACAAAGCTTTTTTTTTTTAATCTTGAAAATAATCTTTAAGACAGTTGATTGTTAAGTAAGTGTCATTACAAGGTCATCAAATCAACTGTATTCACATGCCGCTGGGATAATGTTACGCTATGTTTTCTATGTTGCAAATAAAATAAAAAATCAGACAAATCTTCACATTTCACAGCTTCCCAAGTGATCAGCAACTGAAAAGATCTCGAATAGTGAAAATCTATGCAGTATCCATGCAGTATTACAAGGTAAACCCACATTTAATAACCCATTAGCTAACACTAGCATTCAGCCACTTCCTAACTAATATTATGTCCAGCGCGTTTCACTTCCAGGCATACATGTGTGCATGATGTGTGTTGATATTTTAGCATTAAGTCATATTGTGCAGCAATATCAAACGGTAATGTTTGAAGGCTAGGAAGTGGTTGAATGGTCATATTAGCTGCTGTTTAAACAAAGCAAATGTTTTTTTAGCTATAAATTGGCCCTTTAGGACGTCCCTCCAGAATTTTACCATCCATTGTCCTCTGTCTTTGCATCAGTATTTGACGGCCTTGACCTCAAGAATCGTCTGTCTTTTTGCACCTTTAATCATGATTGTAAATAATCAATAGTTGCAGCCCTGCTAACTAGAGTGAAGTTTATCCTCATAACATTCAGAAATAGCAGCAGATTTGCCTTTATCACTGACTAAACCAGTGAACATTTGACACATGTGTAACTAAATCTTTAGATTTTTACCTCAACTGGAAGTATGCATTTTATACTTTAAATGCAGTTTACTCGAAATAATCAAGTGACTTCCCCTGCATGTGGGTAAAGTACCAGCTCTGTCTCTTTCTGATCTTGGTAGCAAACCTTTGGAGAAGGCTCCACCTGTGCATTCAGGTTTAGCTGAGCTAACCTTAAAACACTGATAGATGAGCTTAACTGAACAAAATGTTTTTTTACACATCTGAGTGGTGTATAAATATAGTGTTAGGTAGGGTATCACACTCTGGGCTTATAATAGCACTGTGTTAAAAGAGCACACCCAAACACACACCGCAGTCAGCCAACCAAACACGCAGCTACAGACACACACTCACACACACAAACTAAGGCTGCTATTTTGCATCTCTGTATTTCATATTGCACCTCCACTGGTGCCATTAAATCTGAACAAGTGCAAAAGAGCTACATATCTTGGAATAAAACACTTAAGTTAGTGGTGGTGGCGAGGGTCCTGAGGATGAGAGCGGTGGAAAAATGAGGGCAGTCAGACGAGGGCGCACAGTCAGCGTTGGTCTTCTTGATTTTGATGACTCTGCTGCCTCGCTTGAGTAGCATGCAAGCAGGTTTTTGTTCAAAACCACCATGTGTTTGTTGGCAGTGGTAGACTTTGAGGAGCAAACAAAAAATAAAAAAGGGCACCAGCAGTATGCAGCGGGGCACCAGCCGGCAGTTATTTATAGTAAAGAGAGGGCACCTCACCACATTTTCTCAACTGGAAGGGCACCCTAGAGGACATGTTATCACATTTTATCTGCTGTAAGGGCCACCTGGAGGGCATTTTCATATTTTATCTACCTTGGGGGCATCCACAAAGGCACTTTATATCATACTTGGAATCGTTTTCATTATGAACGTAATAGACAAATGCCACTCAAACACTGCTGTCACTCCACGGTGCGGTCGGACAAGCAGTAGGTTTGGGCTCATACTGCCAGGTATGGAGCTAACAGAAGGAAAATACGTTTCCTGCATTTAAGAGATTATTTCTTGATGCTGGGATAGTGAGAGGGGAAAAAAAACAAGACAGTGAGTGATAAAGAGACATCAAGCGGGAGAGGTGCGGTGACTGAGACAACAGAAGGTAGACAACTTCCACTGAAGTCTAATCTGAGGTGTTTTAAAAATGGACCAAAGGAGGGAGCTAAAAAAATAACAGGGTTTCGTGGTAGCATTCTGTTAACAAAGGTCAGTGGTTAAAAAAAAAAAGAAGCTACGGTGAGAGTCATAGAGGTGTTGCCACTGTGTGTGTTGCCGTTCCTCCACCTGCCTTCTGTCTCCATGAGAGACTACAGGGACAATTATGATAAAGGTCACACAGAAGAGCAGCAGAGGAGGCTAGCTCAAAATGTCAGTGGCTAATTGTCCTGCCATGTCCTTACGGTGACATTAACCACATTTAAACTCATACCTGAACTTAACCAGGTCTAACCTACGACCTGAAGATAATCAGGTGACATTCAAACCTGTCGTCAATGACAACCATTAGATCACAAGGTCGCACGTTTCCTTTCTTAATCAAACAAAGCCTCTTCGTGACAGAGCGAACTTTCAGCCACTCATGTGACCGTCATTATATTCGACCCCTGTAGCATCTCGGCTGTCTCCACATAAGTGTCTCTCTTCTGTTCAGATGATAAACGCTCCATGGGCTAAAAGGGACAAGCTATAATTCCCCTAAGCACTGCAGGAGACGCGACGCATGGACGAAACAAGCCCCTCATCAAGCCACAATCCCGAGGTCAAGGAGAATAGAGAGGCGTGGGATAATTGGATGAAACCATGTGAACAAAACATTTTGATCTTTGTCATTACATTAGCTCCTCTGGTCACACTTGGCTGACTGTGTCTCTCACTCTCTCTTTCACCGAAACGTAAATGCTCAACAGCGCCATTTCTCCACCCATTGTTTGAAGTTTATTTGCATCTTTCCATTTCCATCTCTCCACTAGATGAGGCCTGAGCCATGCTCATTGTTAATGCTGTCCGTCTAGTGAGATGAGAAGTGACATATTTGTATTGCAACTAAGGGGAAATAGTGTGTGTCTCTTTTTGTGACGTAGAACAGAATAGACTCCTGCAATAGCAAAATAGCATATGGATAGTTTACATGTAGCTAATTGAAGCATTTACCAGATGAACAGATAACAATAAGTAGATAGGACGCACAGCATAACGCACTTCCTGTGTGACAAAGTGTCAAACTATTATGATATCATCTGTCAGAGGCAGAGTGTGAGTTACAGTAATTGTGGATTAAAAGTGCTCCTAAATGACCTCCCGCTAGCATTAGACAAAAAGTGATTATTAGCATTGATTTGTAGATTATTTAGGTCATTCCCTCGAACAGAAATGTACGTACCTGGTGATTATTAACACCAGAACATACTGTACTGCTATAATTAAATTAGCATTAACGTATGCTGTCTGATATGCTGTTTAATGAAGTAACAGTTTTTAAGCATGCATATTAAATGGATCTCAACAAGAGCCAAAAGCCTATAAGCAGCGCAAACAGTCTGTAACCAAAAGCATCCAAACTTTTTGAGTTTGACGGTGCACGGGGAAGTCTCTTAATCAGATAAAAAGCAGATAAGAAGCAGCAAACGGATGTGCATGATGGCAGTTGAAGTATGACCTCGAATCACCTCTCTTTGAAGACTGAAACTGCCGACTGTCAGGAGATGAGTCCTGACCACAATCCAAATCACTTCAGAGAACTGTTGTCTAGCACTCAATGATACTAAAACTGAGAAAGACATAGTGATGAATGAATGAAAAACTCAGCAAGAATCGAAGTCAGTCTGTGCTGAGTTTTATATAACAGTTGTGGAATAAATCTTACACTCATGAAGGCTGTAATGTTAGATTTTCATTAAAACTGGTTATAGAGATGTTGATTTAACTTTGGAGAGCGATTCTTTTTCAATCTTTTTTATTATACTGAGAGGTGCTAAGTGAACTTAGCTAGTGAGACTAAAACTGGAATTTATTACTTAAACTCAAAAATATGAATGTGTTAGTGTTCACACTGCTCGCACAGGAGCTTTGGACTAGACTGGGATGGAGCTAGCTGGTTAGCATGCCAACTTTAGCACCATACATATTCCTCATAATATTATTACTCACAATCTGATGGTAAGTTTGGTTAAAGTTACATCTTTTAAGCCTGTTTTCTGTTTTCTGTCCATTTTCACTTCATTATCACACTGATTTGTCTTCTACTCTGGGTTACATTAGCCATTGTGAACACGTTATCGTCTGAACTGTTTGAATGTTTAAATGGAGACAGTAACGTTTTCTACGCATGGACCCAATATATTGTTCTCTACTTACGTGGCATGATCCCCTGTTTGACCAGCTCCTCTCTGGACCTTCTCTGTTGTAGCTTCAGCTGGAGAACTGAACACCGAGGAAGAGACAGAGAAACAGAAGCAAGAATGAATGGAGTGTTGAGTCAAACCGGCAATACATAACCTCTACCTCGTTTCCAGCCACAGAAAGTCACAGTGGTAGTGACATTACTCATAGCTAAGCTGCAAGTTCGCAACAACATGAAACAAAAGACTTTCTGACTGTGAATACAAGTAACAAAAGGTGTAGAGTTGCATCTGAGACGCTCTACAGAGGTTTTTTAATCTACCCGGTTTGCTGCCGGTGATCAACATTTGTTCTCTGTAGTCGTCTGTGAGAAGACACACCAAAGTTGTGTCACTACACACTACAAAGGGATGGGAAACGCGCAGGCACTGAAGCAGACGCAGCAACAGCTTCCTGTTTCAAGCGTTTCATTAAATAGCAGCGCACACAGTTTTGTGCTGCATATGTCACAGCTCAACACCACAGAGATGTGTGACAAAGAGGTGAAGGAAAGTGATGGACATGCATGTTTCATGTAACTTCACACCTCCTGATGTTTATTATTTTAAACCGTTCACATGTATAATTCAACTCAGGATTTCAGAGTCTCAGATATAAACATGGTTTGAAACAGAACTATCATTAAATTCCTGGATTAACGGCTATTTGCAGGCCATGCAGGTCACGCGCCATTTTCTCATGCTCAGAAATGCTATCGAAGTCGCTCGGATGACTCACCACGTCCTGAGCCGACCTCGTATTTTCTCTCTGATGAAAACCTATATCTGCAAAAAGTTCGAGGACTGAACTTCCAAAATGAGAAATCTGAATTGCCAGGAAATGATCTTCTGCAGATCAGCAGCCACTCTACAGTCTATCTGGGTCATGAAATCAGTGCTGAAGTGTAAAAAATTGGGCATCTTGAAATATTTTTTGGTCGAGGGCTCTTTTTCACACACACCCTGACCATCTGCAGTTGGCATGGTTTTACCTCAGCCCTCACTTTAGCACTGCAGAGCTGAGGTGTTGCACGGTGTGTCATATGCTGAGGCAACTACCAGTAATAAGAGATAGCTGGAACTCAATCTGATGACCTTTCCTAGAGTGTAAATTGTGAGTGAGTGAGTTTTTTTACCTGGTAATACGAAAAGGTGCAACATGTAGGAATTTTAGTTTAAAACATTCAAAAATAAACCAGTGGTTTACACAACCAACATTTTAAGTCGGGGCAGCCTTGAGTCAGCTGAGAGGACCGCTAGCTGCACTGCTAACTGAGCTAACTTGCTAATAGCAGCTACAGTTGTCAGTAGTTTGTACTCTCTCTGGTGATATGCTGCCCCCTGTTTGTCTGAAGTATGAATTCAACAGGTGGCCAATTCTTACATACTATGCCTTTAAATTAGGACTGCAAGTAATGACTAATGAATCAATCTGTTGATCATTTACTCAATCAATCAATGAGTTTTTGCAAAACCCAAGGTGATGTTCTGGAAGACTAATGACAACGGAAAATATTCACATTTGAGAGGGTGAAATCGAAGAATTTGGATATGTTTTCTTAAAAGAAATTACTAAAAACAATCAATTGTCAAGACACTAGCCAATTTAATTCACAGAAGGAAAAAAATCGATTAATGGCTAAAAAAGGTCTCACACTGTGTGAAGCACACAGAAAAAAAAACTTGTTGCCAGGTCAATATGTCTGATCAGAACTGATGTGAAAGTACAAATCCATAAAGTGAAAATTTACTGCGGCCCCATATGAGCTGAAGTCAATCATCCCAGTGACATTCAAGCTGTAGCTCAACTTTCCTCAGTGCAGCGTTCCTACAACGCAGGCTGACACCACACATCACGTCACCTGATCACAAGTCAGGCTTAGTTCATAAAACCAACAAATTAAATCTCATGTGATTTGTGCGAATATTTCAACTGAACGGAGGGTCACAGGTGCCTCACAAGATAATAAATAGTTCACAAAACAGAAGAGTTAACAATTCTACAAATGAGCCAAATACAAATGCAAATACAAGTCAAAGTATGACTTTGATTCAAAATGTTGTAAATAAAACTAGCCGCACTATAACTAATTATAATAATTATTACTATTATTTTTTTATTTTTTTTTAAACATATACAAAAAATATATAGCATAGTGCTTCAATGTGATCTCACATACTGTGCGAGCTGTGAAGTAACCGGACACTTGAGTATAATGTTAATATGGTGAACTTAATAGCAGACCGTTACGCACCCAGATGACATGGAGCAATATCAGCATTCATTTGGAGTTGTGTTTCTGGCCGCCTGCCAAAATTCATTCATTCAACTATTCTATCTCAGTTTTCATCTCCACCTCCCCAGTCCTGAGGGAAATATCTGTCTCTTTAGCTGCCGAACACTCCTGTTATGTTCAGTTAAGTCACTCGATTTGCCTGCTGCTCCGTGCTGGGCAGGTACTATCCAATGGGCTTTTCATTGCTTTGTTTAGCTGAAAACAGCTGTCTGTCTGTGTTATAATTCCTCTATTATAGTTTTCTTAACTATAATCTCTTTTACACATTAAGGATGAAACTAATCTGACTGCCCAGTGAGTCAGAAAGTTGGAACTACTTTCAACTGCTGTGTCTAATAGTGTGATGTATAAGACTGGTGGATAACAGAAAGAAATCGTGTGAAAGTAGCTGCGCTCTGCACAGTAAAGTAACCACCCTTCTATCCCAACCTCATCCTTTGTTCTTTGCTCACTATGTATTATTGAACTTGCAAATGTATGTAAGTAACCCACTTATTTCATCGGAAACCATCTATTTGTAGATCTACCACAACATCACCAAAACTTCACATAACATGCTTTAAGCCACATACGTGAGCTTCGTTCTTACCGTTTTGTCAGGTGCAGTTCTGTCTGCAACAGACAAACCTCTTTTCTTATTTTGCCCAGAAGAAGAGAAGGAAGCTAGCCTCCTCTATCACTGATCTCTCTCTACATGCTCCTCATCTCCCACTGAATCAGACAATAGCGGTGAGAGCCCTTGTCTTTGCAAAACATCTGCCCGTCTTGTTCCTCTTTTTCAGGTTAAACTCTTCCTTCTTTTTTTAAAGTGTATGTTTTTCTACGAACCAGAAAAGATCTGTGTGTGCTGGTGTTTCAGCACTGCCTACATATGTTTTTTATCCTGAGTTGGTTATAATGACAGGAGGCTCTGTCGCTGCGGCGCACAGAGACAGCAGACAGTCCCTCTGTGTGTCCCACAGTAGCCCGAGATAAAAACATTCCCATTCCTTTGATTTCTGCGACGAGGACGTGGCTGATGCAGGATGGTGCAGTTCTCTCCCTTTGGCAGCGGGGAAAGATTTAACAGGCTCCTGCAGGCAAACATGGGCAGACTAACAAAACAAACACAGACACTCATTACAGGCGTGCATATTTGCAAACACACACAAACATGAGAGTACAAAAATAAACACATATTTTAATACCTCCACTTATGGCCACCGCACAGTGTGAATATAAAGACGCGGTCGTGAGACATTCCCACGCACACACAGACACAAACACACACACACAGAAATACTCAAAACACTTGTTTTTTTTTCTGAGGCAGATGATTTGTGCCAAGAGATGACGGGCGACTGATGCAATGTGCTGATACAGAATCTATTCTGGGAAAGTGTGCTCATTGCTCAAATGTCACTACATAACATCAAGTGTACCTTCACTCAACAACAGTTCAATGCAAATAAGAGCAAATATAATAATCAATGAAGACCAGAATTGTACATAGAGGAGTCTTGGATTGCTGGTACAGAAGAAATCCAAACAAAGTACCTCAAGAAAACTTACATAAAATCAACAGTGCTTTGAATTCAGCTCCATGCCAAAACACACTGGTCACAGAAGCACTGTTTCTTAGGCCAGACTGTCTGTGGCTGAACAACAAGTGCTTTTCCCATGAAAAAAATATTGTCAAATCTTAGCTTGGCGACCACATCTAGCCAAAACAGCTAAAAAAAAAAAAAGCTCTCCAGCATTGATCATTTTGTGATGCTTAAATTATTTGTTGGTTTTAGCCAATTCTGTGTTGTTTTAATGCATTTCCTGACATAAATAGGATCGACATAGGATCCTATGTCCCATGTCACTTTTCAACCAATCACGCTTGCCGTAAGTTACGATGATGAACATTCGAAGATTCTTGTAGTTGGATTTTGAACTTTCTCACTAACGTATGCTGTGTTCAAATGCACAAATGAGCCCAGTCATTTATGATGCGCTCAATCACTATCTTTACAATACTCCTCCTCATCACTGACTTCTGTCTCTTTGCTACATCTCTCTGTGCCAGCTGTTTCTTTTTATTTTCAGTGCCCTCCTCCTCCTGGGAGAGATGTGAAGGACTAAGCCTGGCACTATCAGTGTCATCTTTCAAAACACTGCTTCAAATGGATTTTAAAAGCACATTTCTATAGACTGCGTTAAATCCCTTCAGACCAATGTGGATTTATTCAACCTGTTAGTTTAAATTTTAATTTTTCCATTGTCCCATTATGTATCCAAGTAAAATTTACTTCCTTATCTGCCAGTTTGTCTTACAATTTCTACCAGTGGTTCTTTTCTCTTTGTCACACTGTTGCACAGCACTCACTGTACATTTTGTCGTCTGCTTCGATCCCTAACCGTGGGGTCTCTCCCTCCTGCTCTCTCACACGGTTTTCTATTTGTGTCCATGTTGTAACTGCTTGAAACCCAATCCCTCACGGCAGTTAGGATGAACATTACTGTAAAATGACAACACACGCATACACACACGGGATTCATGGGTTTAACTGAAGAAGAAGGTGGACAGAAACAGACTTGTTGCGCTGTTGACAGATGCACAGATTGAAAGATGAAATAAGTCCTAAACAAAACCAACAGCTGTCCAAGAGTTTCAAGTAGAAGGTTTTGGGAATAATAATGAAAAGATCTTTAAAAGGTGCAACATGTAAGAATTGTCCTGTCAAATATATACTCAAAACACACAGGGTGCAGCAGATCACCAGAGTGACTGCTAACTGCTGCTAACTGTAGGTGCCCATTGCTAATTAGCTTAGTTAGCTGTCCAGCTACCGGTTCAGACTGGGAGCTCTGGGACCAGGCAAGTGTTGGTGTTTACAACTCTAGCACAGAAGCTTTGGACAGCACAGGGCTAGCTTGTGAGCATTGTAACTTCAGTAGATATGTCTCTGCAACACAACACACAGACACATACCGTCAAAACTGCTATTCAGTCACATTCTGTTGATAATTGTAGTTAATTTCCAACTAAAATTCTGACGCATTGGCCCTTTAAGCTTAATTCTATGAGCTGTCTCACCCATGTAAATTTACTTTAGACTTCTCTGGAAGACTCTTGGAGTTCGCAGAGTTTGTCCTTTCCTAAATCGGTCCAAGCTGCCTCAGTCCAGCTTCTTTGGTCCTAGGCCCACAGTCCACAGGTTCATGAGTTCATGTGCTCAAGGCAAAGTGTGCTGTGCCCGGGCTGGACAGGTCCCAACTGTAATCCAGCCACAGTATTTGAGTATTTGATCCACTTAACACCTGGGCCCAGAAAATACAGCTGGATGACACTGAGGAAGGCCTGCATACTTGAAACAGCCAATTTTTGCATCGAATGAAATCTGAAAGCATCGCCTGAATGGACACATGTACTGCATTTTTTTCTCTGCTACCAGTGTAACCGAGGCATTGATCCAACACGCTTAAAGCAAAGTCGTGCTGCACTGTTTGCACGGTGGAAGCATGACACACAACAGGTACCCCACCTTGTCTGAGACTCCGACAGGCATGACGCTCTAACTCAAACCGTATGGTTCTCTCATCCATGTTCCTGCTGATTGGGGCAGAGTCAATGCGCACACAAGGCATGTGCTCCAGCATGGCGGGTCTGATCAAACCAGGAAATAACTGGAGACTCCAAGGAACCAGGAACGAAAACAAGGAGCAGGAGGTCGGCTGTTGTTCAGTCAAGTCTGCACATCTAGCAAAAGGTATTCCTCTTTGACAAGTTGCTGGACACTGTTTATGAGCGAAAAGAAAGAATGTTCTTCAAAGCAAAGTTGCATCTAATAGATATATTTCCCATCACTAGGAATAAAAAAAATGCATGTATAAATACAAAGCTACTGTATCAGAGCTACAGAGGAGCTTCTGTTGTATTCACTGCAACTCCACAACTGAGGAGGACATGCTCGTGTGCGTGTCAGATGTCGGTGAATCCTTGATCAAGCAGTCTGTCACAGCTGTCGCTGCACTCAGTCATTCGGGGGTTGACAGACACAAACAGGCGCACACAAGGACACACACACACACGTTCTGAGCGGAGCCACTAACCAAATTCTTCTCACTTAGCACCACTGATCTGAGCTCAGTGCAGGGTCAATGATAGGCACCTGTGTGAGCACGTCTCTGCCGTCGTGCCCCGCGGCCTAAAATCATTACGATTACACACACACACACACACACACACACACACACGCACGCCCCAAATCTTTTTTTTTTTTTCCCCTACACCTGTCAGACTTTTGTTTACCACTTCCTGTTTATGCTCAAAGGATTTTAGCACAGGTTGGTAGATGTGAGATTTTCAGAGCATCTGACAGGCGTATCATAAGAAAAAAAAAGACAAAAGACAAAATCTCAGGAAGCTTCAGTTCTTTTTGATAATGGTAAAGTGTGAGTACTGTAGTGCTGCAGAGATGCCCTGACCTACAAATCCTGTTCACCGGCTTCTTGAAAACATATTTGTTCGGTACAGACTCCAACAAACGTCTCATCATCATGCTTTTAATAATTTGTTCAATGAAAATAAAAATTGTGATGCAAATCTCACTCCCACTGACCGTGAAACATATCACAATCATCGTATCTGTCAAAATAATCTCAATATGATTTTAGGACTATATCATGCATCCCTCATGCAAAGAGAGAGGCAATAGTTGTAAATGAAGGTTAGCTCAAATTAACTCTCCCACTTAACTTGGCCCACAAGTATGGACGGCTGAAAGTACCAAATTTAAAATAAAAAGAGAAAACATTATAGGCTTTACTTCTGTGTTTATTAATTGTTTTACTTTCCCAATCAATTTACATTTTACATATTAACTTACACATGGTTAAGTGTACTTCTTTATGTATTTCTTTCTATTTGAATTTCACAAAATAAAAAGACAAAATTTCAACCCTATCAAATACAGCTTTCTATCACCTAATGGTTCCTAAAAATACATTATAAATGTGTTCTTGCTGATTAGAGCCAGGATATCAGAAAAAAACAGTACAAACAGTCAGTCACGCAAAGTACTCCTCATTTAGACTTCATACTTTTTTAACAGCACAATGATTTTCAATGTAGGACACGCATTATTAGAAAAGAAATTCAAAATCTTATTTAAGAAAATATGTTCTTTGAAATCAGCATCTGGTACCTGGCTCCAACATTTAGCCTTTATGTTTTCTTTACTGCGCCCGCAGTCTAACTATCAGCTGATCTGTTCTCTTTCAGCTGGCCAATAAACCTGCCCGCATGCCTCTAAACTGTCTTTATCTCCCCCCTTCAGCTCGACTGCCTTCTCCTCTGCCTGCCTGCATGTCTGTGTAACACACCTGTTCCCATCCATTGACAGTTTCATTCATCTCCATTATTAAGGCTCTGTCCTGGGTGGCATCAGATAATTTGACATGACATTAAAAGGTGAGAGAGGGCCCCTCTCAAGGTGAAAAAAAAATAAGTGGCTTTCTTCTCATCTGTCGCTTTGCATTACATCGAACCAATGTTGCTTGTCATGTTCCCATTATGTAAAAAAAAAAAACAATGTGGTACTATTGAAAACAAAGAAATGATGAGCAG
Organism: Acanthopagrus latus; assembly: GCF_904848185.1. NCBI lineage: Eukaryota > Metazoa > Chordata > Actinopteri > Spariformes > Sparidae > Acanthopagrus > Acanthopagrus latus. The sequence goes on along the minus strand of NC_051061.1, from coordinate 7,589,067 downwards.
ACGTTAATGTGTGTGCGTTTGTTAATGATTTGGTTATCGGAGGCTCTGTTACAGGCATAAGGGGATTGTTAAGTTAAGCTGATGCACACAAACAACAGTCTGTGTATTTGTGTGCACATGTTAAATATGCAGGACGCTGCGTCTGCGGGTGCATTTCTGTATCAGAGGGTGTTAATATGCAAGATGTGGTGTCCCCGGGCAAAGAACTCCTCAGTCTGACAAGAGAGGGGAAAACGAATCAGGACTCTGATCCGCCATTACTTCTGATAAGGCCCCTGACCAAAACGCTGGCAGGGATGATCCCTCTTTGCCAGGTGTGTCTGTGTGCATGTGTGTATGTGCGATTGTTTCCTGTATCTACGTGTGACAATGTGTTCAACTATATGCATCACTAATGTATGTGGATAATTTATGTAACAGCGAGCATGTAAATGGTTGTAGAGATGTGTTGGCGCGTCTTTGTTTCAATGTGTCTAGCTCAGTTAAGTGTCTGTAAAGTGTGTGCTCATATCAGTCCTAAATGCTGAGATAAAAGCCCTCCAATTGCTAAGGGCTCCTAGCGGACTGTAAATCTCTGTCGCTCCATCTTCTCTCCCGTACACATAGCTCGGTCCGGCTGTATCGGTGGAGACAGATGTTAATCTCTGTTGATTAATAAACAGAAAAAGGATCTCAAAGTGGCAGTTTGGAGTAGGTAATGCTTTCACAACCATCAAAAGCTTTGGAGTAGTCAAGGTCAGTACTGTAGTTGGAGTGCTGAACTTTCACATCATCCGTTTACAGGTGGGGTTGGCTATGAATGTCTGTGTAAACTGATGGTTGTTGAGATATTTTAGTCTTAGTCCAAGAGATCGCTGCTGCCCTAAATGTCAAGAAACTTTGTCAGACTCCCTCTGTGACCATCAGCTCTACTGTTTACCATGTTGCGGTCATGAACAAAAGCCTATCTGATAAAGGTTTGATGACCAATACTATTCACTAAATCTGATTGTAAATAAGGACAGGATCTGACTTTTTCATTCAATTATTACATCTAAAGAAGTAACGCTTAAAAGTGCACTGGACGCTCATAGATTGTGTTCCTGATGTGCCGAGGCTGAAGCAGAAGGTTTGATTCCTCCCTTTGGCTCTTGCTGCATGCGGACAAGTTAGGGCGCAAGCAAGATGTTGGAAAAAACGTTGATTTTGAATCACAAGAAGTTGCCCTTCGTATTTCTGTAACTGATGTTGAAAAGATGTCATCATTTTAAAGCCTGTAAGACGTTAGCATGCTAACGAGCTAGCCTCAGACTGTCCTGTGCTAGCAATTAAAACACTAGTACTCTCTTGGTCACCAAAAACCAATAGCTGCACGGCTAACTGAGCTAACTAGCTATGGGCAGCTACAATTAGCAGCAGTTAGTGGTAAATGGCAGCATGTTCACCCCTAACTGTAGAATAGTAAAGTACAAATAAAGCGGCAGACAATGGAACAGAACAATTCTTCTTTCTAGGAAAATGAGTGTTTTAACGGGCTAATATGAAAATGTGACAAATGTAAGTTTGCTGACACGTAAGTGAAGTTATCCCAGGGTCACATTGCAGGGATAATAAATCACATGATCAGTGCACAAACCTGCATACTCACTGATACCTGACTCAGCATGTTGAGGCATTTCCGATACCGACATCTGAATCTGAAACAACCCTCATGAGCCCAGGTCCTACACAAAAGTTTCATTTCAGAAGTGTTTTCTTCTTGACCTTCAGGCTTGACTTCATTACCCTACAGAATCGACTGGCTATGTGTGCATCGACGTCTCACTGTTATCTCTGGGGAAGTGGTCCGTGGATCTATTAAAAGGATTCCCTCGTATGTCACCGAGACGAACTTATGAGACGACAGGTCAAAAGTCATTGCCAAAATAGCCACTGTAAACTAATGTGTCAGTGTGTGGGTTCATAAAAAAATCTGACTCAATACTTGAGAAAGACCCTCAGCTCCACAATACAGAAAATTGAAGTATTTCTCCGAGGCAAAAGAGGAAGAGTTATCACAGATTTCAAGATACTAAGTCAATTTCTTGTTTGTTGATGCAGGTATTTTTAGGAACGTGGATCAAAAAAAAGCTTCATCACAGATTATAAATTACCACCTATAACTTTATAAATAGAGAGAATCAAATTTAGGCCAGGTATATTTTAATTTCTAACAACTAAAATAGACTATGGTTTTGAATATGCTTTTCATATGTTCCACTGCCTTTCATTGCTACATATCAGCCTCATCTTTGGTTTCACCACCTTTGCTCTTCCTGTAACAAGACAAAGCTGTCAACAAGAGTCAAATTAACTCCAACCCCAAATTCCGCCACCCCCTTGTGGAGCATGCATGTATTCTGATATTATGATTTCAATAATTATATTTCTGCCTTCTTCATCTCTGCTTTCAATACAAAGATTCATTTTTAATCCGTCTAAGAAAGTTTATTTAACCTTGAAATGTACACCACCATGTTTAACAGCCGTCGGGACCACAGCATTCGCTTTGTTAAGGTTCTAAACACAGAACATCATTTTTTAATTAGCTGTTGATTCAGTGGTATCAATTTTCCAACCAACTCTGTTTACCACCATCCCTTTCATATATTTTCTGTCTTTATTTCCTCTCAGTTCATTTTTCAAAGAGGCCACCGAGGACTAAGTCCCTTCTAAAATGAAAATGTAGTTATTAAGTATTGATCCACTTGTCAGTCAAACTGAGGTCTGTGTGAAAACAACAGACAGAATGAGTTAGCTCCATCAAACTTTTCCTGCAAACTATTAAAAATAATGGGGCTGTACTGTATTCTGACAGCTGCGAAAGCTGCATTAATTGTCTGGTAGGTGAAGCAATGATCTGTGTTTTGGAGCCATAAATCTGCACTGCAGGTCTGAAAAAAAAAAAAAAAAAATCCAGTTTGCAAAATTGTTTTCTATATTTTCTTCACACTAAAGGTCCCATATTTTAGAAAATGAGCTCCACATGTCTTTTTGGATTACAAAGCAGGTTGAGGTTTTCAATAGATACTGTGCAAGTGCCAAAACGTTCGGCCCACGGAGAAATGCACACAGCCCATCTAGATCTGCATAAAGCTGTGATGTCACGACTATACAGTCACCACCCATTACTATTTCCAGTAAAATGAAAGTATAAGCTTAATATGGGACCTTTAAATTGTACTTAAAAACTGTGCGTAATTGTTTGCTATGTTCACTGAGACTCTTCGGTGTCCCAGCAAAAGCGTCGTCTTGGGTGCCCCTATGGTAGTTAAGGCATGATAAAGGGTGCCCTTTCAGTGGACAAAACATAGTGAAGGGCCCTCTCTTCACTATAAATACATAAAGACTAACTGATGGTGCCCTTTTGATATTTTCGCCCCTGCCCCTCAAACACCCTGAGTCTGCCACTGCTCCACCATTTCACACCAAGTCCCCTTAAGCTCGCCCATAAACTGAGAGATGTAGATGGAGCTGCTCGTAGAGAAAATACGTCAATTTAGGGCAAACTCTTCCTTTCACTTTAAATTCTTTTTTTGATTTCTTGAGTGCTCCTGCCAGTTTCCCCATTTCCACAGCCAATACATATTCTTAAGTTCAACATCAACCCCCAACCCTCCTCTGATATTACATCTCTCTTTCCTCTTAACCTCTGTACTCTCTCCAACTGGTTTAAATAGCAGGACCAGCTGGCCACATCGCTATATCCAGAACCTCTTTATCTGTGGATGCACACACCTCACACAGCTCACACACACACACACACACACAAACACACACACACACACACACACACACACACACACACACACACACACACACACACACACACACAGACTTCCACATACAGAGGGCTTGAATAAGGGGATTTAAACGGGGACCAAAACTGATCTTGAGTCCATCCGATGGTATTCTATTCATGAACTGTCAAACCAAAAAAACGTGGATTAACTTTTGTTCGTCTGGTTGCAGTACTTGTGCTGTCCAGAGGGTGGGGACACACACCGTCTTAAAATAGAGGGCTCCACAGAGCACTCCTATCTATCTGGTACAGTCATGTTTCAGATTAACTTGTCAGCTGTTTTCTTGGGGTAGCAGGTATACGCACTTGCACTTCTGTAACACAAAAACAAAAACAGTTGCTCACGCTGTATTACTCTGAGGAGAAGAGAGGGAAAGATGTGGATGAAATGTTATCCCTTCAGTGGTTTAGACATTAGGCACAGTGTCCTCTGAGTTTTCAGTACGATGTATCTGAATCTCTCCACTTAATATGATATCCATTTCTGCTCCAGTGTTTGCTTTATTTAATCACTTGCCCAAGCATAAAAATGACAAAAGAAAATAGTATGTTAGATTAATTACTACAGAAGCAAAAAAAAAACAAAAAAACACATAATATGTATAAAATATTTTGATGGCATTCATGTTTTATCTGATCTCGGTTGCACATAAAATCCTCACCCACTTTACAGACCATGCTGCCTCATTATCAATTCCAGGCATCCATAACAAGACACCAGGTCATTGCTTCCAGTTATATACTGTAAGTCACATGTTTCAACTGTGAAAAAAGCACGGGAAAACCATAGCTATTATTTCAGGACACAAACACTGTAAACACTACATGTGCCATTCAAGACAATGTAGTTCTTCTGGTTTGAGCTAGACAATCAGAAAAAAAAGAAAACCTCCCCTATGCAATGAAATCTTTTTCTAAATATAGGGAGTTTAAAGATGTTCAATGACCAACACTGTCATAAACACTGGATCTGTACGTGGGCTCCACTGTTTGCAACAGTCTCCCAACAACAATTTAGCAACTTGATGTTCGCTGGCATCTGTGGACAGCTAGGGCACAAATAACCACGTATTAGCTATGTCTTTATTGTACTGATTTAAAGCACTTCAAAGCTAGTTGGCTGCAAGACACTCAAGCAGGACAGTGCTTCAGAAGGTGTGGCTGAGATCCCAGGAGGAAGAAAGGCCGTGGGCTCAGTTACACCATATTTACACCTGCTGTCAACACGTGATCTCAAGGTATATATATATATATATATATATATATATATATATATATATATATATATATATATATATATATATATATATATATATGGTGTCACTCGCATAGAAGTAAGACCCAACCAGGTGTCAAGGCCATTTTTACAGTGTGACCACTATAGTAAGAAAAAGATCTGTCCAACAAGTAGAAAGGTAATTCAACTGCACCTCTTCCTGCTAAGTTAGGGAAAATACTATAAAGACTACATGTAGGAGATACAGCATTGCCAAAAATCATTCAAAAATGAATAATGCCCATCATCAATGTGTGTCCTTTTGCTGCAAAGTGTTGCTGATGTCCAAAATTCCACAAGGAGCCTTTTACACTGGGTGTAAATTAGTCATAACATATCTGAACGCTCTGTTGCTTTCACCCTATGACGTGAACCTTCAGGAACGACCTCTCCTAAGTGGTGTTTTCAGCCAGCCAACAACTTACCGACAAGTCTTAGCATTTGGGTCGATTTTAAGGTCAGCTTAAAATAGTGACATGGTGAAATGTGGTGCTTAAACAATATCCCTCCACTGCATTGAGGGTCTGCTTGTGGGGTGTGCGTAAGCCAGCTCGAATGTGACGGTGTGCACATTTGGAAGACGCACTCGCTGTTTATAATGAGGTAATGCGAAGGGAGACCTAGCATGTCTGAAATGTAAACAAGAGCAGCAGCAAGCAGCTCCGCAGATGCTGGAAAAACCGCAGCATACAGACAGCCTCTCTGCCTCTGGGAGCATTTGCTTCTTTGCATCTTTCAGCACTTAATCAACACTTAAAATAGACCACAATCATGTTCGCTAGACAAATGTACTCAAATGGGAGCATGCTGTGGCTTTATTTGCATGATTGTCCTGCTCCCCTGTTTCAGTTCCTCTGCGTGCCCCTGACAAACCATTTGATGGACACGTTCACACAGTCATGTCTATGCATGAGTAAAAACTCACCATTCTTCCTCTCTGTGACTGGCAGCAAGTTGGGGGTGGGCTGCAGGGACAACTCCTGCAGATCACTGGCCACAGCTTCACTCTGAAGTCTCGGGATGGAGGCGTCTGTGTTTGGTCTCTCTCCAAACTCAGTCTCCATAGTTACCAGGGATTCAGAGTGAGGCTCGTCGACAGACCCTGGAAGTGGGGTAACACATAAACACACGCTTTTAATGGGGTAAACCGACATTTTGTGGCCAAATATACCACAAACATACAGGAAAACCTCATGGCAATAAAGCAGTTAGTTCTGCCTCTCTTATCTCTCTGCCTCATGAGCCTACTGAGGGAAAAGAAATGTAACCCACAGACACACACACACACACACACACACACACACACACACACACACACACACACACACACACACACACACACACTCATTTAATCATGGGGGCATATAAAGATAATTGAGGATCACACTGAAAATGATTCAAATAACCAGATTACATTTATAGACAGTTTTTTCTGAAAACTAAAAAAGTCAACTCAAATAACATTTCAGCTATGGATGTGTTGCAGCCCAGATTCTTCAGACTCTCAGTGTACCAAAACCACATTCCAACCTCTAAAAATAGTTATGGACCAGCCAATACTGAGTACAGCTCCAATTTACCCAAAGGAAGAAAGTATTAAATACAATAACCTAATTGAAAAACATTGGTTTGCTGCAGTAGCTCTGTCTAGAATAGAAATATCACGCTATAGAGAGGTCTGAATAAAATATAAATAGTGAAGACAATAAGAAATAACGGAAAGTGAAAATGTAAATATACAAAATACAAAAGCTGTAATAAAATCTTGCTATAGACTAAATGAGACAACTGTATACTGTATGTATTTACATTTGCCTAGTACCACACTACAGTGTGGATAATATTAGTAGTTAGGAGGTTAACTGTGTGGATGAACGCCATCAATATCAGTAGAATACTGCACCTGATATTGCATGGAAAGATTTGACAGAAGAACTGGGGAGATGAAATATTGAGCAGTATAATCAGTATAAATGAATGCTGGATGGATGCTGAAGGCAATAGAGTAACATTGTGCATGATACTGCACAGAAATACTGAAACAACACAGAGTGGAATAGTTAAATTGTTAGAAATGTAAATGAATTATGGAATTCTGGCTTCTAACAGGGTGTAATAAGCACAGGGGCAGTCTATTGACTCAGAGAGTGTGACACTTTCTGGCAAGGCTGGTACATTCGATAAAAGCTAACGGGAGATATAGTGGAATTAGCAAATATGGTATGGCCGGTAAGTGTGAAGAAATCGTAGCACAGATATGCTGTTAGAAACAGCCCACAACTTCCCACTAAAGAGCACAAACAAGTTTATTTGATAACGTTGTGCAGATGACTCGAAAAACAGCAGAGCTGTGACGTGAACGCAACGGCAAGTGAGAGATGGAAAGCCACATTTACCGAATAAGAGTTATCAACAACACGTTTGACATAATATCAGCATTAACAACATTGGTGTGAGGAAAAAACAAAACAACTCAGGGCTGATACTATTCTTTCATACCTGTTGTCTTTCTTTAACAAAAAGAAGCAAAAAGAACTAGGACAATTTGTATTTCCTGCAAAATGGCAGAATGGCTGAAAAAAATAGAAGTGGCTATAAAAATAAAAATGAGCTTAAAAAGCTGAACATTTTGAAAGCTGAACAGTTTCTCTAGCTGAACGTATGCTGGAGCAGTAGCAGAACCAAAATTGAAAATGTCCCTGTAAGAATGAATGCGCAAAATGTTTCGTTACATAGAAAAATGCCTCCCAAACTCCTTGACAAGTCTTGACAAAAGTGTGTTATGTTATGGCCAAAATATATATACAGTGAGTAACAGGAGACATTGCCAAACTCTGCAGTGTCTTTTTTATTTAGGTAGAGTGAACAATGAGGGAGACAAAACTGGTACTGTCTGCTCTCCTCCAGAAATGTAGACTCAAAATTTACATTGTGGCTTGTGAGGGAGTTGTCAAAGTTGAAATCGGATGAAAAAGTAATGACTACTACTACTACTACTACTACTACTACTACTAATAATAATAATAATAATAATAATAATAATAATAATAATAATAATAATAATAATAATAAAATTCCAGAAGCAAAATAGTTCTTCTGGAATAATATCAGGGAGGTGAAGGTAATATCGAGTGCCCTGCTATGAAACATTTGCCAACGATCACTAAGCAGTTTTATTTATTTACTTTTATTAGGTATTACTATAATTAGCAGAACCATATTGACATTACAATGTAACTTGCAATTGTGTGTTCACCATTCTGTGCTGTACTGTTTACCAAGCTTGTGTAAGTGTTCACTCATCAACTCTCTTAATCTCTGTTTATCTAGGGAAAGTAAAGGTATCGCATGTCTTTTCGTCAAATACATACTGTGTAACATTTGCACAGTCTGTTGCACACACACACGATCTGTCTGGTCTGATCTCTTCCCTCTGAACAGGGTTTAGATCCTGAAACTCTTAAAACAAAGATAAGCTAAACTAATTGTACAGCTTAAACGGTAAATCAAGACTCTGTATGAGAGTAATGCAACATGTTGTTAATGGAAAATCATCACCCGAGCAGTAGCAACAACCAACAACTGCAGTAACTCTGGCTTGTCTATGGGAACGGTGTTATGAGACTCGCTGTGTTTCATCTCATTTCTATGGATATTATATTTCCTCCACCTTCCCAAATCTCCTACGCAGCTAACAACACGTGCTTTGGACCTTTTTCTGCATGAACCCGAACCCACAAATACATCCCACTATGCTATGGTTGGACAGGCGCTGCAGCTTTTAGGAAAACATGAGACAAGTAGCTGCAGGAGCAGTAATAGCCACAGTCTTGGCTTTAATACAACTGTAATAACACCAACCCCAGACGACAGAACAACATTCCCACTACAGTTGGAACAAGTCCGAAAGGTCATTTTTTTTGCGGTGCTTTAGAGAAACACTGACCTTTCTGATAATGGCTGACAGCCCTGTTAAGTTACAGACTGTGAAAAATAAATTAAGTTTTCCCCTCTCGAAGCAGCGTTGTACAAGTTTATGGCAACGTCTCCTGACATGACAGCTGATCTTCGGCCCTTACTTCTCCCATCTGCTGATCCTCCTCACCCTCTGCTGCTCTTCTTGCTTCACAAACACGCTGACAGAGTAGCACCCTGCATCAGGCTTATCGGAAAGGAAGCCCTCAAACAAGTTTTGAAATCAGGAACGCAGGCAAGCAAGACGTGTCGTGCATGTTTGTGCCAGGTCCCGCCCCTTTAGTTACTGCAAGCATTATCCTTTTTCCCAAAAGATTGCCATTTTAGTTTGTCGGCTGACTTGAAGACTCAAAAGCAGATTCATTTCACCGTAGATAGCTAGCTAGCTAGATCAAAACTACATGTCCCAGGAATTAAAGGGACAGTTCACCCTAAAATCAAAAATACAATTTTATATATTTTCCTCTTAGTTGTGGTGCTGCATCAAGAGTTGTGTGAGTTGTCAAGTTTTGGATGGCTGCCTTCTCTTGAATATAAATGGAACTAGATGGCACACAGCTCGTGGCGCTCAAAGTGCCAAAAAATACTGTCGTGAGCAGTTTCCATTAGGAACTGTTTTCTTTCAACAGAGGGAAACACAAATCTACTCATGGACGAAAAGGATCATGTCTGTGTAACCTACTGGATATGCTGACATAGCCTAATAATATTCTTAACTGCATGCCTCTTATACTTTTGTATATGCTTTGCAACATAACTTGAGAAGGTTAATTCAAAGTAGTTGAGAAGGTGATAAAAAGACTGAACCCTTAAACTCTCTACATTAAAACAGTCCTCTGCAAAAACCTTTTGGCATGTGGACAAATCTAAGGCTTCCTTATTGTTGTTGTTGTTGCTCAGCTATGATTGGATGATCATAGATCACTGTTCAGGGGAGGGTTCAGACTGGTCTGGATTGGTCAGCAGCTGGGTTCATACACTTTTGCAGAAATACGAGGAAGGTTACGGTCGTGATTGGTTTCATGTTCGATCTGAACTTTCTTTTCTCAGAAATGACGCCTATGCCATTTTAAAAAACTACGTGGGAACAAACAGTTCTGAGTTTGTATATTTACCTTATCAATATTGAATGAAATGGAATATCTTCTCCAAAACTACACAGTGCCCCTTGAAAACAACACAGCTGTTACTTTCATCCCGTATTTCGTGTCCTTACTCGTCTGTAAACGCGGCCAGAGAACAGCCTCATGTGTCTGATTATATAGTCGATGACCTCACTTACACACACGGAGACTCATCGCAGACTCGCCCATTGCACTCTCAGCACTAACACTTTATGAAGACAGAAGAAGTGACACTGTCTCACTTTTGCTCTAGAGTATTCCTGCGTGTTTGTGTTGGACAATAAACAGGTATTCAAATGATGTGTCAACCCTGAGAGGAAAACGTCATCTGCTTTCAACAGCCTTGCGTCAGTAAATTCCTCATGAGCGGTTTTCAGACTGATAAAGCAGATATGAAGATCACAGAGAGCTGAGGTGCATACCTGATCTTTATTTCCTGTTAAATGAGCGTCTGCGGACTTCCATCTCAGTGGATCCACTTTCACTAAAAACAAAGAGAGGAAAAAAATGGGATGGATGACATTAGAAACAGAAACCATATTTTTTAATCTCTAAATAACATGTGGTTCAGTGTCCAATGGAGAAACAAACTATCTAACGTGTCAGCTTGGTTTTCAATAAGATGTACTGTGACACTGACATGACTTGAAGAGAGAATCCATCAGAGAGGAGTCCAACATGCAGCTGACTCACTGTGAGGCAGAAAACAAGGCTCCAAGTTCTCAGGCTCTAGCTAGCAGAGGGGGAGTGACATGCAGCAAAGGGCTCCAGGCCCGGACTTGAACCTGGGGCTGCTGCAGCAAGGATAAAGCCTCTTGTATAGGTGCAACATGTAAGAATCGAAGTATAAAACATTACAAATATAAATAAATAAAATGCAAGACAAATTTTGAAAAATTAAAAGTTTTGACATTATGTGAAAGACATCCATGTGTTGGGTTGCAGATATATCTACAGAAGTTTGCATGCTAACCAGCTAGCCCCAGCCCATCATCCTCTGATGCAAAGTTGTCGTCATGATCCCCTACAGGACGTACACGAAAAAAGGTCTAACACAAAACTTTAAAGCAAGTTGCAGTTTAAAGGAATATGAATTTATTAATTGAACAACAACCAAACAAGGGGGAAAACCACTAAACAATCAAACAAAACAAACAAACTGATGCGTCAGCCAAAATAAACAAAAGAGGATCCACCTCCCAGACCAGCCCAGCAGGGCCGTCAGACCCTCCACCCTAACCTAACACAAAGAATCAACTTAACCTTGCTGAAACAAAAGCCACCAAAACTAGAGAGGATCGCACCCATCAGATAAACATAAAACAAAAGCATGATACCCCAGCCAGCCTCCAGGCTGACTGACTGCGTCTCTGGTCAGGTGGAATGAAGAGAGAGAGCCTAGTGCCATACCCCGTCTTATTGGTTACTCATAATCAGCCAGAACACCATCACCAGGAAAGGTAGGAAGCCAAGCATCAGCCACAGAGTATAGGTCAGGACTTCAGTCGTGGCCACTGACTGACATACAATCAGCCAGCACTCCAAGCTCCCGATCCACATAGACTCAAATCAGTCAATAGGACCGATAGCTAATTTGTGTCGCATATGAAATTTGAAAGGAAGCCTATCCTAACATCCTTTGATATGAAACTGTCTCAATCTAATACTGATCCTTCTCTGTGATGATGAAGCAAAAGAGACCCTCTGCAAGAAGACTGGCTGTTGACATGTAACTAAAATAGTTACTCTGTCACAGGGATTCTGACTTATACCGGCTGGATAACTAATGACATTAAAACTGGAGTGCTGCGTATGAACTGAGGAGTCTCAGTGCCTGAGGGAAGAATCTGCTCTGTAGTCTGGTAGTGCGGTATGACACTAAAACAAAAGTTTACTTTGATCACCTTCATCATCTTTTTGTCCTAACGCCACCAGAATTAACAAAAAAACATGAAGTTCCAGAAAGAGAGAAACTGAAGCCCAGTGACACGCTATGGGAAGAGAACAGCATCAACTCAAGACAGAGATGCTGAAGGGGTGAGTGAGGTCGAGGGGCTGAAGGTGACACTGGAAGAACAGACCTCAACCAAACATGCTAGGACAGAGGTGCGCCAGGCCCTCCACTCCTGCTTTAGGTACCAGAGAAAAAGAAGAGGAGCGCAGCATGTAAAGCAGACCTGATCAGCTGGTGGTCCGTGAGGTCAAACGCAGCCCTTTGCTCATTTTGTTGGTAGACTCATTTGCCAATTCATTAGTCATGTCTGTCTATAAAGACATGAATATGGAAGCTCTATGTGGTCATGGGTCAAACCTATTATTTCCTCTGTTTTTTAAATTTAGATTGTATTTGTTTTTTTCCTCCCAATGTTCAAATCACAGAACAACTAATGTCATGTGTTGTTTTCTTTTGTTTCCTTTCGTATAATATAACATACTGTTGGTCCAATGTGCATTTTTAGCTGTGAAAAACTAATCAACACCTTGGAGAAAAAAAACAAAGAGCGCATTGTTTTGACACATGGACATTTCAAGCTTTGAAGGTCAGGCATCGAGAATGTAAAAGTCTTGGCAGCCTTGATCCTTCAATTTATTTCATCTAAAAAGAAAAAAAAACAGTAGTTGATCAGGCCTGGAGCAGAGGAGCCTGCCACTGCACCAGGAGAAACTGTTTGAGGAGGAACAGAAACACATTTCAAAATAAAAGCTCAGCCCATGTTGTTGTATTATTCAGCTACTGAACAGTTGAACTGTTACAAACAACTGTGCGTTGACAGCGTTTGATGGCAGCTGGGATGTGTCTGAAAGACTGCATGTCTTCAGCAGGCACATTAAACTCAAAACTTCAGCCAAAGTTTGCCACTACTGACGGCCATGTTTACTGATCCTACTGACGGTCACTTCTTGCTAACTCAAACCAAACAAACTGAAACTAAAGATATTCCTCAAGAGCTACATTCAGTAGGCGTGACAACTAAAAGAGGGTGCGGTGTAAACTAGTGGCTGTTTTGACTGAGTGTGTGTTCAGTGACAGAGCGGGACATGACTGCGTGTTTATAACCGCCTGACCTGCTGAGGACCTGCTGCGGAGCTGTCAGCGCGGGTCTGACAGTCTACCTGTCGGCAGCGTCGGCGCGGTGCGGTGAAGTCAAGCTGAAGTATGTGCTGTGAATACGTACCTCGGCGCTAACTTTGTCCCCGCATGGTGTCCATGTGACCGCCTCTGTCAAACGCGTACATCCAACAGCCGAGCGGAGTCTCAGTCAGTCCGGGGACAGGCTGACGAGTTTGTGTGCGTGACACATCGTGAAGTCACCCAGGATGTAGGAAAGAAGGGGTTCCTGTTACGACTTTCAAAATAAAACTGTTATTGTCGGCGGTAGTAGCAGTGGAGCCTCGGAACAGGGGCGTGCTGTTAGTGTTTTGAAAAGGAGCTGGCTTCCTGTCTGTGTGTGACGCAGCATCTTCACACAGCCGCGCGCCACAGAAAGTCCCGTTGTGACAGTCCGGCCACTTTTTAATTGTTATATTTAAATAATCCATTTCATTTCTGTAGGAGTATTTTTAAAACATATTTTACAGTCAGTGTTGGCTCCATTGTGTTCTTATTTTTTATGATTATCATCATTTTATAGTCAATGGTGGCTACCCATTGATATTTGTAAACATTCAAATACTGAGGTTGACTTTCCACAGCAAAACTATGTAGTGTCCCTTTAAGTTTAGCACCACCATAAACACAGTACATCAGGCAAGAGATAAAACTGACACAATAAAACTAAGCTCATAAATAGACACACAAATTAGAGATGAAAATAGTAGCTGGAAGGGCAGCTGGTTCGACTAAGATAAGGACAGGTGGACCTAAACCTCAATTTCTTCCACTCTGTAAAATGCAGTTTTAGTGCTGAGTATTCTCCATGGTAGTTTTATTTTATTCAAAAGAAGTAGGCACAAAACTGACATAAGAGGACTTCTCAAAACTTTACTTTGGCTGCAGGGTGCTCTTCAAGGCAGGGCTTCAAGATCAGGTAAAGCAGGACCATTTTCAGATGATAATGTGTTTTAATTTTAGCATAAATTGGTTTGCATAAAGTTGATGTGGAGCGTTTGACAGCACCAGCATTTCTGGGGCGGCTATTGCTGTTGCCCACTTCACTTGGTTGGTTATCAAACTGTCACTGTGTAGGAATTGGAAAAGAAATTAAAACTCAGATTTTTACTGTTACAATATTAATGAGGTTATAATGCAAACTCAGAAATGTTTGTCTTTTCAATAAGTGAATTTAACATGCTGCTCTCAAAGCAAGGCAGATGAGGTCCCCAGAAAGTAGAAAGGTGGCAGGGTCCGCCACATATAAAAAAAGTAAAACAGTTTGACACAGTGCTGTCCTTTAGGGTCAGGTTATTTATTCAGTTTATTCAGTCATGAAAACAAAGAGTGCTTGTTTATTTAATTTGTCTAGGATTAGGAAAACCAGTCAATAAGAGAACTTAATCTTCTGATTAAAATGTACTCTCCAAATTGACTTACAAGTCTAATATTATAACATGAATCTAATCAACTGATTACTTTTATCCAGTGCGTTATTATTTTCAGTCATTAAAGTCATATGATGCTGTCACTGGTTTCACTATTCCCTATAACTGTGCTGGCTGCAGCGGCCCAGGGCTCGCGGCCAACCTGTGCCCCCTTGCAGCAAGTCATCCCCCGTCTCTCCCTCTTATCCCACTTCCTGTCATCCTAGCAAGCTGTCCTACCAATAAAGTCATGAAATGGCCTCAAAAATACATAAAGAAAATAGTATAAACCCTACAACACGTTTATTTGAAACAATAAAATTTAGTGTAGTAAAATACTTGCAGCACTGCGTAACCTTTTAAACCCCAAGCCAATTTTCTAGGGTTAGGATGATTCACGAAGTTTGATGTTAAGTTGTTAATTTGAGTAGTGTGGGCTGTGTTTGGGTCATATAAACATGTTTTTTTACACGTTGTAGCCCAGCTTCTGCTATTAAATTTGATAGAAAATATGACTATATTCTTTCATAATTGGTGCAGTGGTGGCTCTGTGGTTGTTCTGAATGTCTTAACCCTTAAAACCCCAATTGGGGACCTACTGTATCCTGTGAAAAACATACACACATTGGGCACGGTGTTATGTTAATTTTCTTCTGTTTCAGTAGCCTCCACCAGAGGGCGACAGAATCAACAGCTCAGCGACCAGGCGGAACCATTCTTTCCTTCCTTCGGAGGAAGGTGGACCCATATTAATGTCGGACCAACATGGCGGCAAAATATAAGCAAAACAAGTGAAAGGAAACGCATGTGTAAACCAGCTATTTATTGCAATTTTTATGTGAGAATAGTCGAGCACTTTCGCTGTCCGTGACAACATAATCTCTACTGTAGGTGCAGGTCAAGACACTCTGACAACGGACGGACAGCTAATAGTTAGCTAGCTGTATGGTAACTGTAAGCTAACCGTAGCTGTCAATTAAGAGCGATTTGAAACAAGGTAGGAAGTTTGTAAAAATAAAATAAAAAATAACAAAAATGTGGGGTGAAATCGAACCTCCCGTTAAAACACAACCGAGTTTGTGTGAACGTGAAAGCGAGGATGACGTTAAATTGCCAGAGCCGATGCTGCTGCCACGGAGATGTGACGTGACGTTCCCACCCGCAGACCCCCCGCAGCCTCGGCCGGACGCCCAGGTAACATCACCAGCATCTGTAAGTTTACATATAATGTACATATCCGCCCTCGACGATCTGTTTCTATTCTGCTTCATCTGTTGTGTTTCTGACCGTCATCCAGTGCGTGAGCGCGGCAGAGTCCGTCTGTGTAAATGACATGGTGGAGGCCATAGTCAAGAGTGGGAGTCCGGTGAAGAGCCAGCAGATCGGAGAGGCTGAGCTGAGCCCGAAGGAGCGCAGAGAGGAGCTGCTGCAGCAGTACAGGAGCAGGCCGCTGGTGTTCCTGGAGAGGTACCATGTATGTGCTCACAGCTCTTATACAGGCTGGGAACATAGGTGCATCAACACATACAATCAGACAGAACAATACATGCATTCATCAAATCTGGATACTGGCATATTTTCTAGTATTAAAGTTAGTTTTTAAAGGTGCACTATGTCGTTTTTGCATGACTGAGTAAACCCAATAAGCAAACTAACCCTAAAGGGTAACACAGTTTCAAACTGTTTCACTTCGTTTATATGTGGTGGACCCTGCCACTTTCTAGCTTCAAACCGTGTTCTGGGGACCTTGTTTTTCCTCTGAGAGCAGGTTGTTTGTTCAGCTATTCTACCAAATATACGTATTTCTGCATTTGTAGTATTACCTCAATATTTGTAAACATAAACATTCTGAGGTTGACGTTCCTCTCCAAAACTACATAGTGCCCCTTTAAGTTCAGATATTAGTACTGAAGTGTATGTAGATGTTTTCTTTAATTCTACAAGCTGCCCTAACTGCCTCTACAGTTATTGTCATTATTGAATAACTTGCTGAGTTAAAGCTTCTTTTGTCCAGTCAACAGTCCAAAGCCCAGATGCTCTTCGCTTAATGCCACTAAAGATAAAGAAAAGCAGCAAATCCTCACGTTTGCTTGTAAAATTAGTTGGACCATTAAACCGTAATAAAAATAATTTCATTACATTTTCTTTGAATTGACTAATCAATTCATTGACTTGTCATTGCAGCTCTACTCTACATCAGAAACAGGTGGCTCTCAGACTAGTTGTGGACTGTCACAACACACTAAGACTTTTGGAATGTTTAATAACCCTCTCAAAACAGGTCAGCTTGATGCATCTACATCATCTTCATCTTTTCTAGGCCCTACTCAAGCCTCAGAACCTGTCAGCGTTCGCCCACGTCTGCTCAGATCCACGGGTTCAGCACTACAGCAAAGTGATACAGAGACGAGCTGCAGCGTGCACCAACAGGACCCGGGTTCGAAACCAGCGTTATGCCGCCCTGAGGGCCCTGCAGAGGGGTAGGAGCTTTTATTATGCCAACTACAACAAAGAATATATATATTGATTAATACCAGTTCGGATTTCAGTCCAAGAATCGTCCAGGCTCTCAGTATGAGCCTCTCATTTGACTCCCTCCCTCCTCTTCCAGAGGGGC
Organism: Acanthopagrus latus; assembly: GCF_904848185.1. NCBI lineage: Eukaryota > Metazoa > Chordata > Actinopteri > Spariformes > Sparidae > Acanthopagrus > Acanthopagrus latus. Next base: position 7,571,737 of record NC_051061.1, on the reverse strand, counting down.
AGTATTTCAGTGAGGAACAGATGCGGATGAGGGAGCCGCTGCTGTATGAACAATATATCGGCCAGTACCTGACTGATGAGGAGGTGAGAACGTGACGCAGGGCTGTAATACTTCAGAGATTTGTTTTTAAAACTATCTGTCAGTAATTAATAACTAATGTTGCAGGTGCTGGAACGCTCCCAGGGGGCCATGCAGGGCGATGCACAGGCGGAACCTGGGGGAGCTGCAGGAGGACTCGCCCACCTCCTCCTCAACTCCTACCAGGAGCATCTCATCCAGAATCGCCTGCAGGAGGAGCAGGAGAGAGAGGAGGGAGCACAGGAGGAGGAGGAGGATGAAGAAGAAGATGATGGTAAGAGAAGCTGATGGGTCAACTAAAGTAAGAAGACCCCTCCACTATTTTCCCTCTGTCTGCTTCACTCTCTGTTCTGTCGTCACCGCTCTCCCTCTGTGCTCCTGCTGTAGATGACACCGTTCAGCAGGAGGAAGGGGAGCCCTCCCGAGAGGAGAAGGCTCTGCTCAGGGAGGAGTTCATCAGTCAGATGCACCAGCGCTTCCTCGATGGCAAAGACAAGGATTTCAACTACAGGTCTGCCACGCCACCACCAGACAGACTCTCAAAGGCCGCAATTGTGTTCCTTAGAAATTTAACAGCAAACTCGTCAGGTTAGGGGCATCTTTAAGTTCCTGCTGCTGGTTATGCTCGTGTTTGATTGGCTTTAGGTTGACAATTAACTCTTGATACACAGACACCTATGGAACCCCTCCACATCGCCCACTAATTCCTGGTAATGGACACCTAGTTGGCCATTATCGCTTACGTAATAAAATAAAAAAAGTGTTGTCTACCTTTTTGTGAGTAAAGCGGCAGAAGTTTGTCTTTGCTTGACATAGTCACACAGTAGGAGCTCCAACACCAGAAAAACTTATTTCATGTTTGTGTGTGTGTCCAACACAGTGAGGTGGATGAGAACCCAGACTACGACAACTTGGACATAGTCAGCAGAGACGCGGAGGATAAATACTTTGATGAAGACGATGACGAAGAGGAGGAAGACGAGGTGGAAAATGATGAGGAGGAAGAAAATATGACAGAATAATCAAGTTTTCGTTTCCTTTCTGAACTGTAAATTCAAATGTACAGAACAATGGTATGTATTTTATTTTTCAATGTTACATTTGAATGCAACTGTAGCTCAAAATAAATAGTTTTTTGGTCTTTTGCACTTTGCATTAGCCTCGGCCTCTCCCTTCAGTCATCTTGCAGTCCATCTCCATGAAGTGGAGAACTTAGATTGGCCAAACAACAATGATTCATTTGATCTGAGTCTTAACACACCCAAGTTATTACACACCTGGTTATCCCCCATCAGCCTGGAGACAGATTATGACTTGTGGTGTAATTTACAAAGATATCTGAAAATCCTTAAGCATTGCTACATTTCTACATCGATCCATCAGACGTGTGAAGAAATGGAGGTATCTTGGATAAAAGTTTGCAAAGGTGTTTTGAGTACAATATACACATAAAAGGTATCACTTAGTAATAGTTAATCTTTATAAGCAATAATTATTATTTCCCAAACTAGAGTATCAACATTGACATTGATCATAAAGGGAAACTTCTCAGAGATATCCTCTTACTTGTTTCACTGCTCGGCCACATGCCCAATTTTTAAATTACCAGTGACATAGGGTCAAAGCAATATCTGCCTTTTACGTTACTTTTATTGCTTCAGTCAAGCTCTACAGCAGACAAAAACAAGTTTTGATTTAAGATTAAGGCAATTTCTGCAAAACATCAGATAAGTTAATACTCAATGTTTCTTTATGTTGCTGCTTTACTTTTGTCTTTAATTTTCTATTTCATCGTCAGAGCTCTGTGCTCATGGTCGGCTCAAGTTTAGGCACCAGAACCACTTGGTCAGTGTTGGGAAAAGGTCGTAATTTGGCTTAAAAATACCTGTTTGGTCGACACTAAAATGGCTGGAAACATCACCAAGTATCCTTTCAAATCATGATTGGGACACCAGCTAGTTCAGTTGATAGAGCAGGTGTCCTGTGTACAGAGGCCTCACTGCAGTGGCCCAGGGTTCCAGTCCGACCTTTGGCCCTTTGCTGGGTGTCGCCCCACCCATCTCTCATCCCATTTCCTGTTGCCTCTCTGAGCTGTCTGTCAGAGCCATAAAGGCTGAAAGAACCCACGTGAATTTGGCCACAAGGATGGCTGGAGATGGTAAGGGCTGGAAAGGGTTGCCTTTCCATGAAAAATAGCCTGCTTTGGTCATCACAAAAACCACTGGAAAACGAATCAGAATCAAGATGCAGTTGCCCGCTGTCCACAACACTTTTGATGCACATCGGTGTTCATGTTGGTACCATCTTGCCTGGTTGTTTTTGTTGTTTCAAGTTTATAGTAAGTACATCCATCTGCCATCAACTTAAGAAGAGACAGAGGGAGGTGACAACGACGATGACTTTGATAACTGTCTGGAGTGTTTGATACACCAGCAAACACCATCAGCTTTCCCTGAGAGACCCAATTCTCTTGTTGCAATCAGCTGTACAATTAGGCTCTGATGAAAAATGTTCATGTTTTATGCCCCTTAACAATCAGAGTGTAGTGTTCCTCTTGTAACCTCAACACTTTTATCTGCATCTTTATTTTCTCCCTCCTCAGCTGATCGAGGTCCATTGTGTCCAGATCACAGCTGGTGGAGGGCCGATAGGATGAAGCCTCCACCATGTTGAAGGACTGAGAGTTGTGTGAGGCTTGGGTTGTTTGGGGAATCCTGTGGAAAGAAACAAAATCTCTTTATAGCTTTGCATGACAGCATCTTTATTTATCTGTATTTATTAATATGACAGTTGGACCGTACCTTGTGTCGAGCTGCATCGCTTGTAACTCTGCATCTCTGTTCCGATATTTACACTCATCCATAACACTCTGGGATTTGGTGTGAGGGCCGCCATCTGTACAGTAAGAACACGCACATCTCAATTTAAAATGGATTCTTTGTCTTGCATAAACAAAACATGAAATTACTTCAAATAAATACAAAATATTGCAACATATCCATGAAATCTTCACACCAACAAAACCTGCGTCTGTCACAGTGACTAGCAGCACAGGCGAGGGCATGAGGTCGGCAGTGTGATTGCTGGTTGTTTCGATGTCCTCGGGTTCGGTTTTGATGTCGAGGGACGAGGTAGCTGGTGCATACAGAGGTGTGGGAGAATCTCCTGCTTCTGTTTTGATTTCTCTCAGTCCGCCTTGAATAATGACACAAATACAAAACATTTGTATAGATCAGAGACTGGCCTTTATCTGTCAAAACATATAACCATGACCTGAAATTCATTTTTTTATTCAGCTCCCTGCTTTTAACTATGGATCAGGAATGTCTAAATTATGGAGTCAACTTTAATCAGTCTTGTGTAAATAAATGTTTGTGTTTTTTTGTCTATCTTCACTGATGTTCTGTTGGAGTCATGTTGGTGTGTAATTCAAACACATTTAAGTTTGAAAAGAAATACAGATGTTTATCAAACATTATCCCTCTGCAGTATTTCTGAGGATAATAACCAATATCCAATAAATAATCCTATAAGCTGCTATTTAATTTCATTCCGGCCATCCATTTTCCATATGGGTTGAAAATTAGTTAAAGAGAACGGTTGTGTGTGGATCCCGACTTATTGTCACTACTATTCAAATATTGTAGTTCCTTCTCTGCTTACCTTTTTCAAGAAAAACTTGGGAGGCTTCTGGATGTCCTTTCCTCTGGAGGTCCAGTGTTTGCTGCTCTAGAGCTTCATGGTGTGCTAACGGTCGTAACAGAGCTGCTGGATGTCCAATTGTGGACCTCAGTTGTCCAAACAGGGCTGCTGGGAGGTCAACTGAGGCTGCTGGTGGTTGACTCAGGACCGTCGGTGGTCCAGTGGAGGCTGCTTGGGGATCGAGCAGGGACAGTGCCGTCTGGAGATCTGCTGAGGCCACTCGTGGTCCAGCTGGGAGTTCAACCCGGGCTGAGAAGGCTTCGTCCAGCTGTCCTGCAGCACCTTGTGGGGTCCAGCCTCCATTGAAGAAGCACTGAATTATTTAGAGTAATAATACTTCAATCCCCATTCAGACCCCAAGCCTGAAAATCACACATTGAAAAGTCTGCCATTTAACCAGTCTTGCAACAACTGGTCTTTTACAATAACAGAGCTGAAGAAAATGGACAGGTTTGATCATATAAAAGCTATAAAATAACTTCTCCCTGAGTTGAGAAGAGACAGTAACATTTTTTGTCTGTGCCAAGGAAGCTAAATAAAAATAAACAGAATATTCTTACCTTTAACAACAATATTATAGACGTCCTTCATCCTTTGCAGAAATGTACTTGATGTCTCAGTCAGCTCACAGCGGGGTGTCAATATCTCAGACTGCCAGGCATTTGTCTTTCTGACTGGCCTAGCCATAAGCAAAACAGCCCTGATTCCCAGGGCTTGCAGTTTTTCAAGCTGAAAAACAAGAACACACACACACACACACACACACACACACACACACACAAATGATAGTAAGATTTTAATATAAAAACATATAAAGGAATATTTGGGAATTAATCTGCACAATGAGAGTAAGAAACAACTGCACACCAACATGTGCGCTTCGTCCCGGATATGAGAGACAGTTCGATTCTTCTGATGGGAGTGGACCCAGCTGTCACGCTTCTGATCAAACCTGTCCATTTTCCTTTTGAGCCTCAGCTTACGTGGCTGCTCTGCCTTGCACGCCTTGCAGGCTACACCGAGCTGCGTGTGGCAGAACACACACCTTTTGGTGGTTGACCCGTTGCTTGGCATTTCTATCGAACTAAAGAGATAAACAAACACAGTGACAAAAAAGATCATTGTGGTACTTACTGAATTTAAACATACCATGTGCAGTGAGAGGACAAGTTTAGAACAGATATATTTTCATTTTTAATATATTTTTTAAAATACTTACCTGAGCTGTTGGTGTTCTATAAAGAAGATATGGGTGGATGTAACAGGGATAATAGTGGTGGGCATCAATAGGAGCTGTTGGAGAAAAGGAAAACAAAAACATGGTTATATAAACAGCCATGAGCCTTCTTACAGAACTGTCACAAGTAAGGAAGGTCACTGTGACGTTGGTGCTGCATGATGCAAAAAACTAGCTAAGGTTCTGTATTTAATCATATTCAACAGGGTAAGCATGCATGTTAGCAGAATAATAGGCAGTGCACTTACCTGTCTAATATATTGATGTCATATAGCTACAACACTGGTGAGACTTCTCACCAGTCCAGGCTTAGCCTCCTCAACTTCAGTAAACATTTAGGCTAGCAGCTTTTAGCTAGCCGAAGAGCTACAGCTAAAAGCTTACCTGTTAATTTTACTCCTTCAATTTTACCTTAGTCGCTCTGAAAGCAAATGAAAAGTATCTTTCCATCATGCTGTTACATACCTTCACACAGAACGAGGTAAAACGTGACAGTGACACGGTATCCTCTAGTGGCTCAGCGGGTCTATTGCACGCTTTGACGTAGTGCCTGGTTGCTGATTGGAGGAAACAGACATGGAGAGCTATTTGAAGGCATTCACTTGACAGAGTGTGTGAGAACAGCACTTCTTATCAAGTGCTCAGTCTGAGCTGCGCGGCCACTTAGTTTCATATCACGGACAAAACCCACGTTTTCAACAAGAAGCAGCGATATGGCGGCACTGCACACTTTGGTGTTTTTGTTTTCTGGTGATGGCCCGCCCTAGTCTGCCTCTGATTGGCTCACCGTTAAACCAAGCACCAGCCAATCAGAGGCAGAGTTGGGCGGGTTATGATTAAAAAAAAATAAAAATCAACTTTATTGAAAACAGTTACACAGCTTGTTTACAACTCCCTTTAAATACAACTGAGTTTAGTCAACAATTTGAGCCAGCCAGACCAAAAAAGATATGCATAAAAAATAATCCTAAAAAATAATTTAAAGTTTATAATACTTTGCACGGTTCCTTTAAAAAAAAAAAAGCTTTTTTGTCTATGCATACAGACAGAGAATAAATGTAAGCCTACAAGACATTCACAAATATTTCAGAGACTGGTGTGTTGGGCTTGCTTGATGACAAAAAAATGGAAAAACGCAGGGTTTAACACGGTGTCACTGTCAACACTCTTTTAGGCTTGTCACAGAACCGACTTGATTTTATTTATAAATTGTCAGACACAGAACCAAAAGCAAAAATCCCAAGGATAACGTGTCAAGGGAAATGCTTTTTTTCCTGCATGGAAGAAGACAGAGGAAACACTAAGACGCACGAGACATTCAACATAATGACACAGTCTTGAAATCCAAAAACACATCGACATAATTTAAACTAGCTACATTATTCACTTAAGGCACTTTAAATGATATAGTTGTGTGCAGTATGGGACCATTGTTATCTGAGAACACAAGTATTGAGGCACATACCCATTAAAAATGTTCATGTGATGTAGCTTCTGTACTCTCACAAGTTTCAAAAATGGGATTAAATAAATACTGGATCTTGTTACTTTGCATCACCTGTACCTGTTTTTGCTGTTTCAAGTTTGTGGGAGGTAAATCGGGCTTCCATTCACAGATGGAATTTAAAGTTGATGATGAAGTTGATAACTGATGGGAGTGTTTCTGGTAGACCAGCAAACTCCCTCGGTGATCCCTGAGTGGCCGTATTGTCCTGTTGCAGCCATAGGCTTTACAACCAGGCTTCAGTGAAAAAAATTCATTTTTTTATGTCCCTTTATTTTCAGAGTGTAGTGTTCCTCTTGTAACCTCAACACTTTTATCTGCATCTTTATTTTTTCCCTCCTCAGCTGATCGAGGTCCATTGTGTCCAGATCACAGCTGGTGGAGGGCTGATAGGATGAAGCCTCCACCATGTTGAAGGACTGAGTGTTGTGTGAGGCTTGGGTTGTTTGGGGAATCCTGTGGAAAGAAACAAAATCTCTTTATAGCTTTGCATGACAGCATCTTTATTTATCTGTATTTATTAATATGACAGTTGGACCGTACCTTGTGTCGAGCTGCATCGCTTGTAACTCTGCTGCATCGTAACTACAGGTGGTGGCATCTCTGTTCCGATATTTACACTCATCCATAACACTCTGGGATTTGGTGTGAGGGCCGCCATCTGTACAGTAAGAACACGCACATCTCAATTTAAAATGGATTCTTTATCTTGCATAAACAAAACATGAAATTACTTCAAATAAATACAAAATTTTGCAACATATCCATGAAATCTTCACACCAACAAAACCTGCGTCTGTCACAGTGACTAGCAGCACAGGCGAGGGCATGAGGTCGGCAGTGTGATTGCTGGTTGTTTCGATGTCCTCGGGTTCGGTTTTGATGTCGAGGGACGAGGTAGCTGGTGCATACAGAGGTGTGGGAGAATCTCCTGCTTCTGTTTTGATTTCTCTCAGTCCGCCTTGAATAATGACACAAATACAAAACATTTGTATATATCAGATACTGGCCTTTATCTGTCAAGACATATAACCACGACTTGCAATACTTTTCCTTTGTTTTATTTTACAGCATTACAGACTCAATTTCCTTTCCACTGGATCAGAGCTATCTGGCGATTTTTGATTTCCAAGGTTACCATTAGTGCTTGCCATTTAAATTTACTTTATCTGGGACTGAAGGCCTCATGTGGTGAGAACTACAGTAGTAAGGTAAATTATTAATTGTAAGTGACCAATCCCTCTAAAGATAATCAGGCTCTGCCGGTAGCAGGCTGATGACTGCAATTCAAGCTGCTGAAAGACTTTTGCGGTCCTTTTAGAATGTTATCAATGTGAAATAATGTAGAACTGGCCATCGGTGAGAGAAACCACTTTGATTGGCTGTTCAACTGTTAGGAGCTCATCAGCTGCTAACACCTTTAAAACTCTTCCTCTGCCAAATTCAGAATAAAAACTACCAGGGGAAAAAAATAGGATGTTCCCATTCAATAGTGACATGTCATAGGCTTTTTGTTTGAGCAGGCCTTGTACTGATTTGCCAGCCAGTCATAATGAGGATAACTGATGTGATAGTGAGACATAAACATGATAAATAAGAGTGTCAATGCCAAGCAACTGGAATACCAAGAAATCAGTGTCCTAATGTGCAAACACAGGGATAATTTAGAATGACAGTTAAATGGAGCGTTGCATGGAATTTGACAGCAGACGGAATTACCTTTTGCTAAATTTGTGCTACTTCAAATGGTTTGAGTATGCACCATCAAAGATTTTTCCACCTGATGATGACATGGTTACATTTTTAATTGTGGCTTTTTCACATGTGTTAGCTTGGCTTAATGTGTCAGCCCAGCACGGCAGGGATTACCATCTCTATCACAGCCGGACTTCCTGCTTTAAGGTGTGTCTTTAATTAATGAGCACTTGTCTTGTGTGGCAGACAGTTAAAAGCAGCAGGCTCTTTCCCCCGCTGTTGTATCTAAGAACCGGTCCAATCCCAGCTCCACTAGTTTGGTAGAACACACATTTCATTTTCTATACATGTTTCTCGGAATAAAAGTCCCCTGTTACTTAGATATTCAAAGATGTTGCTATGAAGCAGCAAAATCAGAAAATGTTGGAATTTCAGCAGCAGTAAAAACAGCTCTGAATCAGCTGTCAGATAGCTAGTAAACGCTTTGTTAAGGACTACAGAACAGCTGAGAGCTAAAAGTTTAACCCTCCTTTATACTTCTCTACAGCACACTGATTTCACCTTCATGAATATGGATAGTATCTCCATACAAATTAAACTCACTAATCACTAACCCTAACCCTACATCAATAAACTTGGTGTTACTTATCAGAGAGGATTTTCTAATTGTGCAGCAAAGCTTTGCTTAATTTTAAAATCTGGATTTACTCATTTTAAGTTTTAGTGAAATCTGATTATAACTAATCTTAGATTAATATTATCCTTGTTGGTACAACCCAGCCTAAAATACTGTCAGGACTCTCCATATAGCTCCTTCTCTGCTTACCTTTTTCAAGAAAAACTTGGGAGGCTTCTGGATGTCCTTTCCTCTGGAGGTCCAGTGTTTGCTGCTCTAGAGCTTCATGGTGTGCTAAGGGTCGTAACAGAGCTGCTGGATGTCCAATTGTGGACCTCAGTTGTCCAAACAGGGCTGCTGGGAGGTCAACTGGGGCTGCTGGTGGTTGATTCAGGACCGTTGGTGGTCCAGTGGAGGCTGCTTGGGGATCGAGCAGGGACAGTGCCGTCTGGAGATCTGCTGAGGCCACTCGTGGTCCAGCTGGGAGTTCAACCCGGGCTGAGAAGGCTTCGTCCAGCTGTCCTGCAGCACCTTGTGGGGTCCAGCCTCCATTGAAGAAGCACTGAATTATTTAGAGTAATAATACTTCAATCCCCATCAGAGCTCAGTTAGTGAATTGATTTGTCTAATGTGTCTGTCACTGTGACGCAAGGCATCAAATACAAGACAAGATATTTTTAAAAATAAACAACAGAATATTCTTACCTTTCACAACAATATCATAGACGTCCTTCATCCTTTGCAGAAATGTACTTGATGTCTCAGTCAGCTCACAGCGGGGTGTCAATACCTCAGACTGCCAGGCATTTGTCTTTCTGACTGGCCTAGCCATAAGCAAAACAGCCCTGATTCCCAGGGCTTGCAGTTTTTCCAGCTGAAAAACAAGAACACACACACACACAAATGATGGTAAGATATTAATATGAAAACATAAAAGGAATATTTGGGAATTTAATCGCATGGTGACAACAAAGCAATTGCATACCAACATGTACGCTTCGTCCCGGATGTGAGAGACGGTATGATACTTCTGATGGGAGTGGACCCAGCTGTCGCGCTTCTGATCGAACCTGTCCATTTTCCTTTTGAGCCTCAGCTTACGTGGCTGCTCTGCCTTGCACGCCTTGCACGTCTTGCAGGCTACACCGAGCTGCGTGTGGCAGAACACACACCTTTTGGTGGTTGACCCGTTGCTTGGCATTTCTAAAGCAGATATAGTGAGAGACAAACAAACACACAGAAAAAGATTAGGAGACATAATTTTTACATTAAATCAAGCCGTGTTCAGTGAGAGGACGTGAAGCAATACTTACTTGAGCTGTTGGTTTTTTAATACAGGAGGTACTGATGGATGTTATGCGGTTAACAGTGGCGGGTATCAACAGGAGCTGTTGGAGGAAGGACAACAAAAACAACATTAAAACAACCGCAGCATGCCTTCCTGGATTCTTCGTATCATCGAAGCAGAACCATCACAAAATGAAGATAACAGAAGTGTGTTGTTTCATTAAACAACCTATTCAGTCAACAGGTTAACTGTATGGATGTTGGCAAAACAAAAGAGAATCGATATTTGTGGTCAACTTATATGCACCATATGGAACTGGTTTAATTGAAATGAATTAAATAAATCATCAAGACAACAGGATGATTCTCTCGTGACTGCAAACATGTGACAAAGTTTGTGACTTATTGCAGGAATGTGTAAGGACAGCAGGAGTGTGGAGAGCAGACGGCGCAGCGCACTTAGGGAAGAGCTCCACTGCCACTGTGCCGTCAACAACTCTCGCGAGAGCAAACGCGACAAAGGCTTTATCAACCTACACCATTAATATGCTGTCATTACCGCCCGCTGTGATCAATTAATTAGCTAATTAATGACCCGTCCTCCACGTCTGCACCTGCAGTGCGCTGAAGTGACGGGACCCCGACACACGCACTCCCCTGTCTGACCTGTTGTTGTTACATGACTACAACACTGGTCTTCAACTTTAGCAACATTTAAGCTAGCGTTTTTAAACCAGATGTGAGGCTAACAGAGCTAACTTGTCAACGTCACTCCTCCACTCTCACCGCTCTTCCGACAAATGCAACGTAAATAACACAACATTCACAAACAACCAAAAGAATATTCCCAGTAAAAGCCATGCATTTCAAACCTTACCTGGGGGGGAAAGGAGCTTGGATAAACTGTATACTTGTCTTTGGTCTGTGAGGAGTCGTTGCTAATGGCAAAGATGCTCTGTAACGACTGAGCTGTCTGTACTGTGAAATGATCACCTCCTGCTGTTACTGTAGCTACCTTTATACAAAGAGAGGCAAAACGTGACACTAGCACAGTATCCTCTAGCGGATCGACGGCTCTATTGCACGCTTTGACGTGATGCTGGGCTGGAGACACAGGAGCCAGGAGGAGAGAGGGAGCCTGTTGCAGGCGTTAAACTGAGGCAAAGTTTGAAAACAGCGGCTCTTAATCTGTAATGCGGGGTTCAGTCTCGGTCTGTGCTGCTAAAGTCATGAGCCCTGTGTTTCCAGTTACTTCTGTGCCACAGACAAGAGCCACGTTTCTCACAAGGAGCACAGATATGGCCGCAGTGTACATTATCTTCACTGTTTTTCTTTCTCCTAGGATGGTAAAGGCATGACCCGCCCAGCCCTGCCTCTGATTGGCTTACCATGTTATTATTACCGCATTCTAAACCAATCAGCCTAAGCCCAACTAGCCCAAACATCGAACGCAGCGAGCGCTAGCCAATCAGAGGCAGAGTAGGGCGGGTCATAACTTCATCACCCTAAAAATAAAAATAATAAACTCTGTCAGCTGAGGTGCAGGGAGGCTGCGCGGCTGTCTGACAGATTTTTTTTTTTAAACAACTTTATTGAAACAATAATCCAGCAAGTTAACAACTCATTATGAATACAACCGAGTCTGGGTTTACAGTTAAAACTTGCCAGCTTTAATGTAAAAAAATAAATAAATAAGAATTTAACAAAAGTTTAAGTTAGTGGTTACACATTTTAACAGTTTCTTTGTTTGTTCATGCAAAGTGAATAGATTTAGTATAATTGTTTCATATGGAAAGAAAAAGATGTCTTTTAGAATAAAATGTGGCTAAAATATGAGGCAAACTAATCAATCAGTAATAAATCAGTTTATTCCACAGGTGGTTTTTGGCCCTGTGTCATCCATGCACGTTTGAGATGTATTTTATGTATAAAAGAAAATTGCATGCTGCATGATGTAAATGCTTCAGACAAATACATTATGGCATTTACAAACCATTAATTCATGAAACAGACATGCTGAAATCCTCCTGAAACATGTGGCATAACATACAGAAAATTACTTTGTACATAACTTTTAAAAAATTAATATAAATCTTCAGCAGCATCAGTGCAGCAGAATTAGAGAGAAATGTAATTATCTTCATATTGTCATCTAAGTGCATCTGCCATCTTCATATACAGTCGATGACTGGTCCCAAAAAAGGAATCCATTTTCTGCTTTGATTAATGTATCAATTAAAATAAAACAGAAAATCCCAAGGAAAACATGTACAAGGGAAACATTGCTATCCAACATGGTCCCAAGATCAGAAGCCTGAGCAAATTTCATTATAAATATGTTCCTGGTTTGTAGGATATACATCAAGATTCCTTTCACGGATTGAAATGATGATGATGATGATGATGATGATGATGATGATGATGATGATGATGATGAAGTTGATAAGTGACAGGAACGTTCCAGTAGACCAGTAAACACTCTCTGTAATCCCTGAGTGACCGTATTGTCCTGTTGCAACCATCAGCTTTACAACCTGGCTTCAGTGAATCAATTTACTTTCTTATGTGCCTTTATTTTCAGACTATAGTATTCTTCTTGTAACCTCAACACTTTTATCTGCATCTTTAGTTTCTCTCTCCTCAGCTGATCGAGGTCCATTGCGTCCAGATCACAGCTGGTGGAGGGCCGATGGGATGGAGCATCCAGCGTTTTGAACTGAGTGGTGATGTTTGAGTGATGAGTGATGTTTGAGGCTTGTGTTGTTCGGGGAATCCTGTGGAAAGAAAATGTCTTTGTGGCCTTGCATGCAAATTAGGCATCTTTATTCATCCGAGTAACATGACACTTAGACCTTACCTTGTGTTGAGCTGAATCACTTGTAAATCTGCTGCTTGCTGGCGAGAGGTGGTGGCATCTCTGTTCTGATATTTACACTCATTCAGCACCCTCTGGGACTTAGTGGTGGGGCCGACATCTATACAGTTAGCACATATATTTATATTTACAAAACATATTGTCTTCTCTTCTCTAAGCACTTCTGTGATGGTTTCTCATCTATGCGTCTATGCTTTACCCCTTAACAACTCCATGTATGGCTGATGCCTTTGAAGCAGCATTGCTAACATGTCCAGCTGGCCTTCAGGTCTTGATGTGTCAAGGTGCATGGTGTTAGCATTTTCATAGTCTTCAAAACCTTTAATCCATTGTCTGCATTTCAGGCCCACTCCCTCCTCTCTTTCTTGCTGTCTTTCTTTCTCCTTATTTTCTCAGTGCCCTGTTTCTTCTCCCTTCCCGTGATCATCTTTGTATGGGACCAAATGTCAAATAAATTCACAAAAAAATTTAATTTATTCAATCAAGTCCTTGAACTCTTAAACAATATTACCACAAAAGGAACTGTTGAAATGGGCAACCGTTGTTACACAGTTCCATAGTGCAATTCCATTGTAACAAAGACCCTTCATTACACTAGCTTGTTTTTTTTGTTTTGTTTTGTTTTGTTTTTTTTTACGCTGAACCAAACAATGGCATTGTGTGATTTTAGATAGCATGCCACCATTATAGATACAAAAAGTGGCATGACGTATGACACAACAGAAACAACATGCACCTCCTTCTAAACATTTGTATAACATGGCAATCACAATCATTTACTGCCTCTAGTACAGTGCAAGCTGCAGCCAAGGACAGCAAATCTACCTGTTGTGTGTCACACACCTAATGTGTTACGATAACAAAAAAGAAAAACAGTGAAACATTTGATGCTCACCTCTCATGTTGCCAAGAAGTCCTGTGTCTGTGGTGGAGGAACTGAGGCTGGCAGTGCGATTGCTGGTTGACTCGATGTTCTCAGTTTCTCGTTTGATGTCTTGGGACGAGGTTGCTGGTGCAGACAGAGGTGATGGAGAGTTTCTTGTCTGAGTTTTGATGCCTCTGCGTCCATCTTCTCTTCCTTCATTATATTGTGTGAACTCCTCTCCATTTTCTCCCTCAACACCTTCAGCTTCGGGTGGGTCGGACTCATCCAAAGGCTGACACCAACTGTCTGCTCACCCATAAAACCAAGGATACAGAAGTAAAACACTTAAATCACAAGGTAAAATAATGTTGTGGAATTAGCATTTCTTAGTGCATATTATTACTTATTTCTTTGAGAAATTATTTAATTACATCTTCAATACACTTCCTTTTTCTTTTAGTAGGACAATAATTACCATCAGTTTACAAACCTTCCTGTGCAGGCTCCTCGTCGGTGGACTGACAATCAGTCGTCGCCTGAAACTAAAGTAGACAACGGGTTATGTCTCACAAAGATGTCAGACTCTTTGTTGTACTTGATTTTTCTTTTTTTTCAAAATAGTCCATGAATTTATCAGTATCTATTCTGATAAATCTGGGCTAAGAGTCTCAGATGCCCTAGCTAGTTATGGTCACCTGATTTAGGCTATGATGTCTGGAGGTTGGCAAGTATTGATCATCCGTACCATTGATCGTGATAATTGACTTAACTTTTCATCTATACATTCTTTGGTTGTTCATCTTTTTCAATCAAAATTCCTGGGGTCAAGTATTGATGACCCCAACCACTGTAGTGGATAATGTCACAGGAGGCCCACTCATGAAATGCTATGTGTTAGCTTGTTACCTTTGCTAATTAGCATTAAACTGTCATTGTGATCGATCCAGTAGTTTGTTGAGTCCTCTTACCATTGAAGGAACTGTTAAATATTTTGCAATTTTATCACACAGATCGCACAATACCAATGCAACAATGCCCCCATGACACCAGCAGGGGAACAATGGTGGCATAATGCCAACGCACTGTGTGATTTTGGATAGCATACCACCATTCTGGAAAAAACGAAACAGGCCTACATGTAGCACAACAGCAGCAACATCTAGTGTGGGGTTTTACATAAGTGCCAAGCAATACTATCTAAATAATAGCATAACATGGCATTCATCATCATTAATTGTCCTCAGCACAGTGCTAGCTGCAGCTATGGGGCAGTAAATCTTCCCCTCATCGTGGGTCCGGAGGTTGGCAAGTATTCATCGACCGTACTTATTTGTCAGTGACCCTGATTATTGACTTGACTTTTCATCAATAAATTCTTAGAAGTTGTGAATTTGGATGCTCAGCTTTTTCAAATAAAATTCCTGGGGTTTGAGGAAAGATGAGCCCGACCCCAAGTTATGTCACAGAAGCATGCAACATTTGCTTATTAGCACCAAATGCTCATTGCAATCCATCCAATAGTCGCTGATGCTCTTACTGCTACAGGTAAGAGGCCATTTCACACAAACCACCAATGTAAACCGAAAGGCTACAGTGGAATGGAGGGGTGACCAGCAAACCAGTGTCAGACCAATACTGCTGTCCCTTGAGCGGCACCACTAACATGGCTCAGTACTTCTTCTGAGACGTATTAAACAGGAACACACACACACACACACAGAAATGACGCCACCGTTTCTCCACATCTTACCTCTGTAAGCTTTTTGATGACAACTTTTACCTCCGACTGCAATGCTCTCTTCTCAGGTGTTGATAAGATAACTTTCGGCTTCCTTTCTGCAAGAAGAGTGATATTCAAAGAAATGAATATTAGTCTCACATGCTGACATTCATTTCAGTAATGGTATTTCTAAAGATGATGATCAGGTAACTTCACCCTCAGAAACACTGCTGTCATTAGCACCACTAGAAGGCACATCGTCGTCTTCCACTGCTCCCTCTTCCATTTCATCCTCCTCTTTACTCGTGTCAAAATCTGAGTCTACAACCTCCCCGCCATTTTCAGCCTCAACCCTTTCTTCTTCTGCCTCCAGCACCAAGTCTCCACTGCTTGGTAGCCAGTCTTCATCTTTAACAGCCTCTTCATCAGATTCTTCTGCAGTCTGTATCTCTGAGTCTTTGACATGGATCAAATAATAAAATAGTACATTTTAAGTAATCCTTAATGGCGTAATTCATAAGAAATGTCCAGAATTCAAAGCTCCAAAACTACAGAAGGCAGTAACACACATATACTGCTGCTAAGTATCCTCTTTCCCATAGCTGTCATTAGCTGCCATTAGCAAGTAGCTCAGTAAGCAGTGATGCTAATTGGCCGTATTAGCTGATGGAAGTCTCTGACCTGCAATATGACTTCAGCAACAAGAAGACATGCCGAGCTGGGCCAGTAGGGCATCGACAGCGGGAAAAAACAGTGGAAAGCCAGAATATTTGCGCTGCAAATTGAGGATTTACAGCTGGTGAGCTGCATTCTGTTCATGTCAAGTTTGAATGAAGTTATCGATGACTTACCAAGGCAGTCAGACTAATCTTAGCTTTCCAACGGTGATTAGCTTAATTGCTAAAGCTAGAGAAAAACTCAAATTCAGACAGTGGACGATTGTGTTTTTTGAACATACGGTTCTCAGTCAGTGGGTTTTCAAATTTGTTTTTTTTTTGTTAAATGCCTGAAATAACATCTGTGGTTAACACAGGCTTAAGACATTTACAAGTTTTGTTCTATGACATAAAATATAATAAGTACAACTAATTGAGTGATATAGGTATATAATTATTTTGTTGTGATGCTTAGCTCTGGTGATGTTTAAACCACACCTATGCGATGCATCCAAAACTCAAATGAAACCAGGGGTGATGCTAACGTGGCCTAAATATATAGGCGATCCCTACACCGCTCTATTCTGGTTTAACTTGGAGTTACAGTAAATCACAGACAAACCTTCAGAGGAGCTGTCCAAAGAGGTGATTCGATTTAATGATGGAATTTTCTTTTGCTGAAAGAAATACAAGACTCATCGTAACTGTCAAAGGTGCAGTGTTTTTGCAAAAGCAAGAATCACATTATATTTGGAGGCTCAGCTACCTTTGCAGGCTCAGCTCGTCTGCTTTTATATCCCTTGGTGGTTAAGTCACCTTTCTGTGAGTATAGACAAGTTAGTGAAGCAGTTTATTTACTGTCTTTTCTGGTCGCATTGATTGAAGAACACACTCTGCATGAAGGACGACGCAGTCTTACCTCAAACAAACTCTGCAGAGGCTCATTTTTATGCAAAATAGTTTGTTTCCATTTCCTAGAGGAGCCTCTCCCTCCAAAGTCCTCAAATGCAGGTGGAGAATACCAGCAGTCTTCACATTTAATACAGTCTTCACCTGGACAGAGCATCCCCACACAGCAGCACAGGTTAGAAACAAAACAGACAAAGGATGAAGGAATACGTTAATAAGAGAAAAAACATAGACAGACCAAGTGTTAGTTTCAGCTTACCTCTTTTCAGCTTTTCTTTATCCAGGATGCCTTTTTTGTTTCCACAGATTACAGTCAAGAATCCTACAGATTTTGCACACACAAGAAATGCACACAGAGTGGCATATTCATTACCGGTGCTCAAGAAAACATATTCATAGAAGATCAGTGGCTGCTCAATATATCACATGGCTCTTAAAAACTCACTATTTTCTTGTGTAGTCTGGGTGTGGGCGTCCTGGGTGGATGGGCCCAGCTGCTCAGTGTCGTCCTCATCGTCCTCGTCGTCCTCGTCGTCCTCGTCTTCTTCTTCCTCATCCTCATCCTCATCCTCAACGTCGTCTTCACCATAACCATCCACATTATACTGGACGCTTCTCTTTTTCCTTGGGCTTATTCTCCTGTACTCCTCTTCTTCATCACTCATGAGCCCCGACCGAGATCGTTTCTTCTCCATTCAGTCCTCTTTTGTAAAAAACAAAACAAAAGCAAACAGTTGGATTATTAGATTAGATTATTATTAAGTTAAATCAAGTTCATTTTGTGATAACTGTCTTCTTTGCAATGCTTACCTGTGGAAAAGCCTCTGCTGTGTTGGCCAAGTGCAAAATGAAACAAAACACAAGAAAACTGAGATCATCACTCACATAGCAAAAAAAAAAGCAAAACAAAAAACTGGATATATGTGATCTTAATAATCCATTTTGCTTGGCACATTTGGCTGGACCGATCGGCATCCAGTGGGGAACTACTAGCAGGTACAGGTGTGTAGCTCCCACTCAATAATTGCTGAATATTGTTGAATCATTTTAGCAATGTATTTGTATGTATTTATTTATTTGTTTATTATCATGTATAAATACATACATACATTCTCAGGAAAAATCGACACAACCATACACTAACACACTCACCCTCACTAAAGTTAAATGTAAAATTAGGGAAAAAAAGTATCCTCCATACTTGAAGATGCACTATGTAGTTTTGGAAAAGAAATCCAGAAGCTCAGACTTTTAGTGTTTACACTATCAATGAGGTCAAAAATAGAAACTCAGACATGTTGATTTTTTATCCATAACAGAATAAAAAATCTGGCCCTCAGAACACTGTTTGAAAGGAGAAATGTGGCAGGGTCAGCCAAATCTAACAGCACTCCTTATGTAACACTATGTACATACAGCTTACAAGGAAGGTTCATTTGTCATTTTACACTGCCAGCTTTCGTAACGCAACGCTAGTTAGTGCCTTTATGCTACTCACACAAATAACTGTTTTATAAATGGATGAATAAACAGCAAGTCATAGAAATGAAACTATTTTATTGTGGAGTGCAGAGGATGAGTTGGGCAGTCAGACAGCCTGGAGTCAGCAGACTGCTCATAAATACATCTGTCTATTAACTGTATGATGTAACAATTCTAAGCTCATAAACTACTGTATCTGACAATTTAACTTTGTACATATATGATTACTCATATATCTAAATGGCAAGAAACTTGAACTTCTTACAGCAGAAATCTGTCTGATATCACTCACTCCGTTTTCAAAGCCAAGCCGAGCAAACATAGTTCAGCAAACAAGGAGCGTTATGTAATCATTTCTGTGTATTATCCCCATACAGGCATACATTTACTTCACATTACTGCATCACACCATCATAACAATGTATTTTGTTCAAATGTCACCTTAATAATCATAGAGGTACTCATAACGCAGCGTCTTACCTCTCTGTCCCTCAACAGAGGAAATGAAACTGAAAGTTAGAGAGGGAGACATGTAGACACCGCGCCAAAACCACTGAGTCACCACAGTGAGCTGAACAGCAGAGGGCTGAAAGTCAGCCTCACTGTGAGGAGCTACACACAAGACAGTACAATACAGTACAATTCTTTCTTTCGTTCTTTTTTCTTTCTTTATGAAAATATGTGAGAGCAAGAAGGACTTTAATATGAAAAACGTATTTATTTTGTTATCTAATTATGGAGTGATGTATTTTGAAAAGCTCAATGCAGTAATAATATTAAGTAATGTATGCTGAAGTCAGAAAAAGTGTGTGTACTGCTGCATGATTCCCCGGACAAAGACTGAGTTGATGGTCCACTTCTCAAGCTGGCTGAAGAAAATGTCCACACGAGGCATAATGCAATGAAATAGTTTCAGGAAGAAGCTGCTGAAGAGGAGCCTTTCTCTGTTGGAGGAACGGGGTGTTACTATGGAAAAATATGGCTTTTAGTATAAAATGTGGTGAAATATGAGGCAATCTAATCAAATAGAGCTGCCAGCAGAGATTCTTGTCATATTCAGTGAATACAAACAATACATTTTTCAAATGTAATATAAAATCGGTTGTTATGATCAGTAATAAATCATGGCAATTTAATCCACAGGTGTTTTGGGGCCTTGTGTCTTCCTTGTACATCAGAGATATATTTTATTTATTTAAAAAAAAAAAAAAAAGAATGCTGCATGATGTAAATGCTTCAGACAAATACATTATGACATTTACAAAACAGTCATTCAGAGAACAGATATGCTGAAATTCTCCTGAAACATGTGGTGTAACATCGTAACAACATTTGTCAATATAAAAACATCAGGAGCAACATATGTATAATTATTTTTTACATAACTTTTAATATAAATCCTATAATATCGTCAGCAATCAGTGCTATGCAGCAGAATTAGAGAGAAATGTAATTATCTTCATATTGTCATCTAAGTGCATTTGCCATCTCCACATACAGTTTATGACTGGTCCCAAAAAATGAATCCAATTGCTGCTTCAATTAATGTATCAAATGGTTTTATTTGCCAGAATTGTAAGACATGGGAAAAACAGAAAATCCCAAGGAAAACATGTACAAGGGAAACATTACGATCCAACATGGTCCCAAGGTCTTAAAAGACAATGCAAAGACTGAGAAGCACAAGACATTCAATATAAAGACTAAACAACACAGTCCTGAAATCAAAAACACATTGACATAATTTAAAATAAATTAAAAAATAGTAAATAAATGTATATGTATGAATGTATACATTTTATTATAAATATGTTACTTTTCCATACAAAAAAAAACTTTTATAAGTTGCCCAACATGGCACCAGTGTAAATTAGAAGAAGTTAATAATCCTGCAAAACTTTGTATCTCCTCAGACAGGGCATTCCAAAGCCAAGGGGGCCCTGATAGTGAAGGCACGATCACCTTTAGCTTTTCTACAAGCTACAGGCTGGCTTGTAAGGACTTAAAATGTCTGTTATATAGGTTGGAGCCAGACATAAGTACTTTAAAAGTGATCAGTACAATCTTAAAATCAATTCTAAAACGGACAGGGATCCAATGACGGGAAACTAGGACTGGTATAATGTGATGTTGTCTGTTAAAACCAGTTGGAATGCATTTCTGAATGAATGCATAATGCATAAAATTGTTAAGAACTGAAGGGTCAAGGTTTGGTTTCTTAAAAATGGGTAGGAGAACAGCATGTTTAAAAGAGTGTGGGAAAATGCCACTTTTTAGGGAGCTGTTCATAATCAATAAAATACTGGGTCCAACAGTGTCAAATAACCTCTAACCTCTAGGGATAAAATCAAGGCTGCAAGTTGTTGGTTTCATGTGTGGTGTGAGTTAAAGAGCAGTGAAACTAGTTCAAAGCAGCTAAAATAACTATGGATGTCCCTACTGATGTGTAAAATTTGGTCCAGGAGGGTAACTTTATTCCTAACAATTTTGACTCTATTTCTAAAATAGTTTGAAAAGTCCTCATACCTTTCTTAAGAGGCCTCAATAAAAGGAGGAGGGCGGGGGTGGTTACTGATTCCATGACTTGACACTCCAATTGGAGTGATTTGCTAAAAGTAAATTGGAGAAGATGAATGTTCTTGCTTATTTAAGTGCTTTTTGGTAATTTTGCATGGTATCATTCCAGGTCTCATAAAACATGTGTAAGCCTGTCTTTTTTCATTTCCTTTCATTTCATCTGCACTCTTTTTTCAGTGATTGGGTGCAGTTATACAGCCAGGGCTGCACTGCTCTATTTAGACTTTTGTCTTTGTAGGGGGCAATGGAGTCCAAGACAAGTGTGGTTAAAAAGGGAGACCAGCTCCTCTGTGTTAAAATCAGAAGTAAAAGCAGTTAAAGAAGCAGTAAAAAGCACAGAAAACAGACTGGTACACTGTGATTAAAAGGTGTTTGGGATGAAATCATATTGAATAAAACAGCTTTATGATTTGACACACAAATATGCTTAGTAGTGAAGTTATCTGGGCTTAGGCCACTAAACAAAACCATTTGTCTTATTTTGACATAAAAAAGATAAAAGCTCTGCAAACTCTTCGATAAAAGTTTGGTTTGGCTGGTCTGTAGATTACTAAAATTGTTACTGGAACTTCAGAGTGTACCATAAAACCATGATGTTCAAAAGAAGTAAAACTTTTTTTTTAAATTAAAAATAGTTGTACTTAATCCTTATTATCAATAGTATCAGTATTCATATATATATTATCTATATATCTGTTTGTTTAAAGAGGGAACAAGGGATCCGCAGAGGGATCTGTAGTATTCTTCTTGTAACATCAACACTTTTATCTGGATCTTTATTTTCTCCCTCCTCAGCTGATCGAGGTCCATTGTGTCCAGATCACAGCTGGTGGAGGGCCGATAGGATGGAGCGTCCACCATGTTGAAGGACTGAGTGTTGTGTGAGGCTTGGGTTGTTTGGGGAATCCTGTGGAAAGAAAATGTCTTTGTGGCCTTGCATGCAAATTAGGCATCTTTATTCATCCGAGTAACATGACACTTAGACCTTACCTTGTGTTGAGCTGAATCACTTCTGCTGCTTGTTGGCAAGAGGTGGTGGCATCTCTGTTCTGATATTTACACTCACCCAGCACTCTCTGGGATTTGGTGACGTGGCCGACATCTACAGAGTTAGCACATATATTTATATTCAGAAACATATTGTCTTCTCTAAGCACTTCTGTCATGGTTTCTGAGCAACTTACACACTGCCTCTATGCTTTACTCCTTAACACCTCTATGTATGGCTGATGTCTTTGAAGCAGTGTTGCTAACATATCCAGCTGGCCTTCAGGTCTTGACATGCCAAAATGCTTGTTATTAGCTTTTTCATGTCTTCAAAACCTTTAATCCATCGTCTCTGCATTTCAGGCCCACTCCCTCTACTCCTTCTTTCTTTCTGCTTCTTTTCTTAGTGCCCTGTTTCTTCTCCTTACTCATGACCATCTTTGCATGAGACCCAAATGTCAAATTTATACAATTATTCAAACAAGTCCTTGAAATCTTAAACAATATTACCACTAAAGGAACTGTTGAAACAGGCAACCCATTTTGCACAGTGATTGTTCAATTCTGCTGCAACAAAGACCCTTCATAATAGTGGCTTGTTTTTTATTACGGTGAGCCCAACAATGGCAGCATAACGTCCCTCCACCCCTTTCATTACTTTGTGTGAACTCCTCTCCATTTTCTTCCAAAACACCTTCAGTGTTGGGTGGATCTGACATCTTAGAAGGGCCAGTATCCGTGGCTGCTGTTTCATCTATCCCTGAAACTTTATACTGCTGGTCCTCTTCATTTTGTATATCCTCATCCAGTGACTGACGCCACCTGTCTGCATACACATAAAACCGAGGATACAGGAGTGGAACACTTAAACCACAACATAAAATACTGTTGTGGAATTAGCTTCTTTAAATTACTTATTTCTTTGTGAAATGATTTAATTACAACTCTCATACACTAGTAACTCATTTTTGTTTAAGTAGAACAATAATCACCATCAATTAACAAACCTTCCAGCGGAGGCTCCATGTGGTTGGACTGACAATCAGTCGTTGTCTGAAACAAAAGTAAGCAACATGTTATGTCTCACAAAGATGTAGGACTCTTTGTTGTACTTAATCCTTATCATCAAGAGTCCCAGATACCCTAGTGAGGTATGGTTTCCCAATTTATGATCACCAGTACTGATCACCTGTACCATTTATAGTGATAATTGACTTGACTTTTCTATACATTCTTTGGCCGTTCCTCTGTTTCAAACAAAATTCCTAGGGTCAAGGAATGATGACCCCGACCACTGTGGTGGATAATGTCACAGAAGGGCCCTCTCATGAAGTGCTATGTGTTAGCTTGCTACATTAGCCAATTAGCACTAAATGCTCATTGCAATCCACCTAATAGTTGTTTAGTCTTCTTACAAAATAAACAATGTAATTAAAAAGGTAAGAAATAGAATAGGCATATATACTGTACATATAAACATAATATAGTACAAAATTAACAGCAATTTTTTACTCACAAATCTAACTAATAAATATGGGTGTTAAGAAAAATTGACCAGAGCAAAAACTTCTTAATGTCTATATGGAGCAGTGCTGGTTGTACAGTCTGACAGCAGCAGGAAGGAAGGACCTGCGATACCTCTCCTTCACACACTTAGGGTGTATCAGTCTGTCACTGAAGGAGCTCCCCGGTGCTGTGAAAGTGTCCTGCAGGGGGTGGAACTTCTGCACCAGCAGCGATGTCAGCTTATCCATCATCCTGCTCTCTCCCACCACCTGCACTGGGTCAAGAGGGGATCCCAGGATGGAGCTGGCCTTCTTTATAAGTTTATCAAGTCTCTTCCTGTCTGCTGCCGAGACGCTGCTGCTCCAGAAGACTACTCTATAGCAAATGGCTGATGCCACCACAGAGTCATAGAAAGAGGTCAGGAGTGGCCCCTGCACTCCAAAGTACCTGAGCTTCCTTAGCAGATACAGTCTGCTCTGACCGTTCTTATGTGTAGCTGCAGTGTGACCATACTTCTTTGTCAATTACCCTGATTATTGACTTGACTTTTCATCTATGAATTCTTAGAAGTTGTGAATTTGGATGCTCAACTTTTTCAAATAAAATTCCTGGGGATTGAGGAAAGATGAGCCCGACCCCAAGTTATGCCACAGAAGCATGCAACATTTGCTAATTAGCACCAAATGCTCATTGCAATCCATCCAATAGTCGCTGATGCTCTTACTGCTACAGGTAAGAGGCCATTTCACACAAACCACCAATGTAAACCGAAAGGCTACAGTGGAATGGAGGGGTGACCAGCAAACCAATGTCAGACCAATACTGCTGTCCTTTGAGCTGCACCACTAACATGGCTCAGTACTTCTTCTGAGACATATTACAGAGGAACACACACACACACACACACACACACACACACACACACACAGAAATGACGCCACAGTTTCTCCACATCTTACCTCTGTAAGCTTTTTGATGACAACTTTTACATCTGTCTGCAATGCTCTCTTCTCAGGTGTTGAAACGATACCTTTTGGCTCCCTTTCTAAAAGATTTGTGATATTCAAAGAAATGAATATTAGTCTCACATGCTGACATTCATTTCAGTAATGGTATTTCTAAAGATGATGATCAGGTAACTTCACCCTCAGAAACACTGCTGTCATCTGCATCACCAGAAGGCACATCGTCGTCTTCCACTGCTCCCTCTTCCATTTCATCCTCCTCTTTACTCACGTCAACATTTGAGTCCAAAACCTCCCCGCCATTTTCAGCCTCAAACCTTTCTTCTTCTGCCTCCAGCACCAAGTCTCCACTGCTTGGTAGCCAGTCTTCATCTTTAACAGCCTCTTCATCAGATTCTTCTGCAGTCTGTATCTCTGAGTCTTTGACATGGATCAAATAAAAAAAATAGTACATTACAGTACAATAGTACAATCTTTAATTAGAATCATCAGAATCAGGATACTTTATTAATCCCTGGGGGGGGAATTGTTTTTGTTCCACATGCTCCACGCAAGGTAGAAAAAGAAATATAGCATGAATGAAAACAAGAGATAAAGATAAAGACATACATAAAATACTAAAGTAGATAATACAATAAAATAATAAAGTAGACACATATATAATGCTGCTGAGTATACTCTTTCCTGTAACTACCTAGCTGCCATTAGCAAGTAGTTCAGTTAGTGATACTAAGTGGCCCTATTAGCTGATGGAAGTCTCTGACCTGCAATATGACTTTGGTGATGAGAAGACATGCTGGGCAGGGCCAGTAAGGCATCAGCGGCGAGAAAAAACTGCACATAGAGCCGAAAAATGTTCACACCTTACTCTGTGAATTAAGGATTTTTTTCTACTAGACATAAGACTGGATTGCTGAATTGTATTCTGTTTACTTCAAGTTTGAATGAAGTGTGTTTAACGATGACTTAACAAGGCAGTCAGACTAATCTTAGCTGTCCAACTTTGATTAGCTTAATTGCTAAGGCTAGAGAAAAACTTGAATTCAGACCGTGGACGATTGTGTTTTTTGAACATACGGTTCTCTCGCCTCAAAGTCAGTGGGTTTTCAAATTTGTTTTTTGGTTAAATGCCTGAAATAACATCTGTTAACACAGGCTTAGACATGATTAGCTTAAGTGCTAAGGCTAGAGAGAAACTAGAATTCAGACAGTGGACGGTTGTATTCTATAAAAATGGGTGTTAAAATACCTTCTTTCTTAACACTAATTTATTCTAATTACTTATTAGACCAAGAAACAAACCTCTTGTGGTATCAAGTGGTGTTACTACACAGTACAGGCCAGGGCTAGCTGATTAGCATGCTAACTTGAGTATTGTTAGTTCATCTTTTGCATCGTTTAAAATGTTTTTTCCATATCTTACAAATTGCAACTTCACTGAATGAATAATATCAGTTTTGTATGCACTCTGCTTTTCTTCATTCCCATGCTGTGCTCTATTAATGAGTCCTACATACCAGAAATCAGTTAGCATTTCTGCACATAAGCACTCAAAGTCAGTGGGTTTTTGAATTTGCTTTATGAGTTAAAAGGCTTGAAGTAACATCTGCGATTTTATGCTCTGCAACATAAAATAAAATAAGTTCAACTTGTTGAGTGATTAACAGAAAACATGTATAGTTATTTTGTTGTTACGCTTAGGTGACGTTTAAGTCTCATGACTGCGATGCACAGTGGCAAAAATCCCATTTCATAGTTGGGGGGAGAACAATAAACAGTAAAATTTTAGAGAATAATTCCGGGGGGGGGGACAAGGAATAAAAGTTGTGGCCTGTCTTTTATACAGCATCTTTTACCATAATTTGACGCTTTAGTTTATCTATCTATCCAACAAGCAGGCAGAAGACCTTTCTTAGCCCTGGCTGAGTCCACCTGCACATGTCTAGATTTAAAACAAAATGATTGAAATCAAATTACCTTGTACACATGCAATGAATTAACTAATTATCAGGCAAACATCTAAGTTTGTTTATCAGATGTCTCATAATCAGATAACTGCCTTTTTCCAGATGAAAGATATCAGATTATGCTATTTTCTCTCTCTCGCAGTGTTGCACTCTCATGCACTGTCAGCATGTTCAAATCAAATGTTTCATAAATGTTATCAAAAGTAATGATAATTACAATAATTGCATTATACTGTATTAGTCCTTACCCTACCTGTATACAAGTTCTTGTTTATTCACCCAGCAATACAAAACGATGGTAGTAGGTGGAAGGTGGCAATAATGCACTTTATGTGAACACATCTGTCATAATACCTTTGTTCACTGTTCTAACTCCCAATGCTCAAAAAAACTGACCTGTGACTCTATGGCTCTGTCTGACTGGCTCTGGCTCTCTGTGCTCTGCTGTATTTTCTGACTTGGCTTTGCCTGATGAATCCATTATGAAACATTTTCATAAGTACTTAATTCCATTCTTATTGATATCTTATATCAAGGTCTTCACACTAACTTGGCATTTTGGTGCACTGAAAAATGAGCGGATATCTTCATTTTTTTCTTTTCTCTTCCATTTCAACTGACCTGGTTGGCTGGCTGGCTGGCACACACACACACACACAAACAGCAATATCTTTTACTGTCAAATGTGTACAACTCCAGAATGAATATCATGTGTAATAATAGGATCTGACAATACTGCAAAAAATCTGTTGAAAATTCATTAAGTTGTGATAATTTAATTGGAGATTGACAGAGACTGCAACATTTGACTCAGAAATGAAAAAATCAGCTTTAAAGACAAAGTAGATACAGTATCTACTAGTTAACTGAACATATTTCAAGACAATTGACTCTGGATAACTGGATAAAACCTTCCTGGAAATAAGTCTAAAATGTCAGTAATATCTGATTCACATTTATATTCAGACAGTCTTTTAGAATTACAAAAATAATTAAAGCTGCAAGCAGCGATGAGCAAGCCCTCGCCATCTGTGCACGTGGGGCTGTGGCGGCGTCGGACTGCGCACTCACCTGTTACTTGCATGTCACGATGGGGAGAAAACAAGCAGTAAATGTCATATTGATCGGACGATGTTTGTCTGACTTACTGTGTCCAGTGGGTGGCGCTATGGATATGACACAGTTTTGATGCACAGATATATGCAGGGCGCCTCCCTCTACATTCCTGAGAGATTTGCTGCAGATAGGACATTGTATGGTGAAGTCACGAGGACTTGATGCTTCATGGCGAAGGATTGAAATGGACGGCACCACCACGGCCAGCAGTTACGTCAGGCTGCGGCACCGTCGGATTGCGCACTCACCTGTTACTTTCATGTGATGCTGGGGAGAAAACACGCAATAAACGTCATGTCAATCGGATGATGTTTGTCTGACTTCCTATGTCCAGTGGGTGGCGCTATGGATATGACACAGTTTTGATGCACAGATATATGCAGGGCGCCTCCCTCTACATTCCTGAGAGAATTCCCGCAGATAGGACATTGTATGGTGAAGTCACGAGGACTTGATGCTTCATGGCGAAGGATTGAAATGGATGGCACCACTACGGCCAGCAGGTGTATCAGGCTACGGCGCTGTCAGATTGCACGCTCACCTGTTACTTCCATGTCATACTGGGGAGAAAACAAGCAGGAAAAAAATAGTTTCCACCATCACGGCCACCATGTATGACCTAGCGGAAAGATTTCCATAACTTTTGATCTTCAAGGCATGAAAATGATACTGAGTTAATGTGAAGACTCTGGTGTTTAATCTCTAGGACAAGATAGTTTTAAAAGGAGCCATAAAATGGCGTTTCACATCAAAGTGGATGACTTCCTGTTGGACTGACAGTATGGGTCCAAGAGGGTTTTTTTGTGTGTCTGCTCATGACAAATATGCACACCGAATTTCGTTCCTGTATCTGCAAGTAGGAGGCGGGGCATTACATTATGATTTTTTTGTCTGACTTCCTGTGTTCAGTGGGTGGCGCTATGATGATGACAGTTTTGATGCACAGATATATTCAGGGTGACTCCCTCTACATTCCTGAGAGATTTGGTGTAGAAGGGGAATTGTATGTTGAAGTTACGAGGACTTGATGCTTTATGGCGAAGGATTTAAATTGACCGCACCACCATGGCCAGCAGACATGACGTGGGCGAAAGCTTTAAACAGGTTTTCATCCTCAAGGGCTGAGGATGATACTGACTGACAGTGAAGTCTGTTGGTGTTAAATCTGTTGGAGGATGTCATTACAGTGCGAGGATTGTAAATATTTCAAATTGGCGGCCACAATCAAAATGGCCGACTTAGTATTGATGCTGAGACGTATTCGGGGCGACACTGTCGACATGTATATGCATTTTGGTGTAGATGGGAAATTGTATGTTGAAGTTATAAAGACTTGATGCTTCATGGCAAAGGAAAAAAATGGTTTCCACCGTCACGCCCACCAGACATGACGTAGCCGAAAGATTTCCATAACTTTTCATCTTCAAGGCATGAAGATGATACTGAGTGAGTGTGAAGACTGTGGTGTTTGGGCTCTAGGACAAGATAGTTTTCAAAGTAGGCACGAATTTGGGAAAAATGCTGCCACACATCAAAATGGCCGACTTCCTGTTGGAGTGATGGTATTGGCCCCCCCAGACTTTTTTGTGCGTCTGCTCATGATGAATCTGCGTAACGAATTTCATTCATCCTTGCGCATGTGGAAGGCAGGCAAGAACAACAGGGGACGCTATAGAGCCTGCAGGTCACGTCCACGGTCAATAACATTAAGTCATCAAATTTTTCACTGGATGTGACGTATATTCCAAATTTTTATTGAGTTTTGGGGTATGTTCAGTCTTCCAAAACAGCAGTTAAACCACAGAAGAATAATTCTTTCTCTTTCAGTTACAACAAGGGCCCTTAGGGAATTATTCTTCTGCGGTTTAACTGCGGTTTAACATCCACACGCTGCTGCAGCTGCTAGCTCCGCCCATTGGACAGAGTGTGGGGTGGACTCAACCATTTCTAGGAATGGGGGGGGGGACTAAATCTTCACAGATGTAAATAGCACATTATTGCGCGATTATAATGAGCACCACTTACATTGTGATTTCAAAAGTCTTACAGGCTAATTCTCGAGGGAACCAGGGGCGATGCTTACTTAGCCTACAAAAATACGTCATTCCTACACCACTCTTGGTGTTGTGGTTTAACTTGAAGTTACAGAAAAGCGCAGACAAACCTTCAGAGGAGCTGTCCAAAGAGATGATTTTATGTGATGATTGTTTTTTCTTTTGCTGGGAGAAATGAGAAAAAGAAATACAAGACTCATAATCACTGTCAAAATGCATTGTTTTACAAGAGCAGAATCACATCATATTTGGCTGTTCAGCTACCTTTTTGGGTGTAGATTGTCTGCTTTTATATCCCTTGGTGGTTAAGACGCCTCTCTGTGATTATAGTGACAAGTTAGTTAAGCAGTTTATTTACTGTTCTGTACAGTCTGTTCTGGTCACATTGAATGAAGAGTACACTCTGCACGAAGGACGATGCAAACTTACATCAAACAAACACTGCAGAGGCTCATTTTTATGCAAAATACTTTGTTTCCATTTCCTAGAAGAACGTTTCCCTCCCAAGACCTCGAACTCAGGGGGAGTATACCGGCTGCCATCGCATTTAATACACTTCTCACCTAAACAGAACATCCCCACACAGCAACACAGGTTAGAAACAAAAAGCTGACGAAATAAGGAAATGTGTTAGTTTCAGCTTACCTCTTTCCAGCTTTTCTTTATCCAGGACACCTATTTTGTTTCCACAGGTTACATCCAAGAATCCTACAGATTGTGCACCTGCATGGACTGCACACAGAGTGACATATTCTTGAACAGTACTCTGTAAAAAATGTTTTAATAAAAGATCAGTGGGCGCTCAGAATATCATGGCTCTAAAATCTCACTGATTTCTGGTGTAGTCTGGGTGTGGGCATCCTGGGTGGATGGGCCCGGCTGCTCAGTGTCTCCCTTGTCATTGTTAACTTCCTTGTCCTCATCCGCATTATACTGGACACTTCTCTTTTTGTTTGGGCTTATTCCATTGTACTCCTCCTCTTCCTCACATGTAAGCCCTGACAGAGATCTTTTCTTCGCCATTCAGTCCCCTTTCGTAAAAGAAAAACAAAAGCAAATAGCTGCATTATTCGACTGCTCCTGCTATGATACATTAAAGATTTTTCTCTTCTGATTTAAAGTTAAGTACTCATCATGTAACACTAGCCGTTCTTAGACAAAGCCTTTTTACCCGTCCTTTTGGCGGCTCGGTCCGCAGTTTAGACAGAAGCCGGCAAATTGGGGGTCTGTTTTGGTCCGCCGATATTCCGCCTCGGAGGGTGCACTTATTTCCGCCTCGCCCGCTATCTAAAAACGAGGCGGAAATGTGCCGGCCTCTGAGTGAGGTGGGCGGAGATGTCAGTGACCTGCACTGTTGTGCAACCCACAGTCGGGGAGTTTTAAAACCAAGAAACAGCTGATCACAGCAGTCAGTCCATCACTTCATCCGCGGACATTAAGATGAACGACTGGACAGCCGCAGAGATCCAGGAGAAGCCGCATCTCCTCGGTCTCTGTAGCTGTTTGGCTGTGTCTGCTTGTTGTGTCGGCAAGCTAAGGACGGTCGCTAATTTCAAATTAAAAGCCCTCTGCTAAGAACCCAGTTCTAAACTCCTATGAGGTACAATGTAAAGCTCTTATTTTGAAGACAAGTTCTATGTCACTGTTCACAGCCCAACTTCGAGCTTCACGTCACGTCACATGTTTACACCTACCTCAGATGCGGCTTTTGGAAAAGGAGGAATATGACGCCTCCGTTTTAGAAAGACAGGCCGGCACATTGCCGCCCTTACCTTGGAGCAAATGTGCCGCCTTTTCTATATAAACAGGGCTACTATTTACATACAGTATACAAGGAAGGTTCTTTTGTCGTTTTACAAGTTTTATAAATAGATGAATACACAATAAGTCATGGAAATAAAACGATTTTACTGTGGAGTGCAAAAGATGAATTAAGGAGTCTGACAGCCTGGAGTCTGCAGACTGCTCATAAATACAGTTGTCTGTTACCTGAATGGTGTAATAATTCTTATCTTATAAACTACTACCACTACTACTTATATAGATCCCCGTGGTTCATATGTAAATAGGAAGAAACTTGAATGTCTTACAACATAAATCTGTCTGATATCAGTCACTTGGTTTACAAAGGTGTGGTTCCAAGTGAGGCAGGCATAGTTCAGCAAACACGGAGCATTATCTAAACATATCCGTGTATTATCCCCATACAGGCCTACAGTTATTTCACAAAACAACATGAATCCATCATAACAACATCGTATTTTGTTCAAAGGTCACCAGAATAAATCATAGATGTTGTTTTGGCTTCCTCCGACACTTAAATAGCACGGCTCAAAAGAGGAAGCAACATACAAAGAAAATGCCACTCACAAAGTCCACAAGGATGCCAAATTTATTATTTCTCTCTGAGAGCAAAAAAAAGCAAACCAGGAGCAAACAAAAGAGGGACAGGAGACCCCGGCGAAAAGAAACCCAACGTGGGAGGATGCAGGACCACCGGCGCAATGGGCCGTCACTCCCGCACCCATATGGGGGAAGCATCGCTACTATCATTCACGCTTCATAGTCCGTAACAGCGCGATAAGGCATCGGCCATGACGTTCTCTCTGCCCTTTACTTGTCGGATCGTAATGTTGAAGGATTGTAGGAATAATACCCAGCACATTCATCTATGATTTGTATTCTGCATTTTGATTTATAAACAGGAGGGGGGTGGGATCAGTATAAATAACAACGGACACGCTTGCAGAGCCGACGTAAACTTCAAAATGCTTGAGAGCAAAAACAAGTGCGATAGCCTCCTTCTCAATTGTGATGTCAATTCTCAATACACACGGTGATGCATATTAAACTTCTTAAAGAAGTAAGAGACAGGATGTTCCACATCATCATCCCCATCCTGGAGCAGGACAGCCCCCGGCCCTGCTTCACTGGTATCAACAGCCAATTTAAACGGACGGTCAAACGCAGAACCGGGCTCAACAGATCGGTAAGAGGGGCGGCTACAGCAGAAACATTATTACAGAAACATCTGTAGTACCCTGCCATCCCCAAAAAGCGACGCAGCTCCCGACGTGACCCAGGAGCAGGGAACGACTGGATGGCCTCAACTTTCGAGTTCACTGGTTTAACTTGTCGCTGTCCCACAACTTTTCCTAAAAACTCAACAGTAGCTCGCCCAAACTCACACTTAGCCAGATTAAGCGTGAGATTTGCGTCACACAACCTCTTGAACACTGTCTTAAACTGCTGAAAATGTTCATCTCACGAGCTTGAATAGATCACAATATCGTCCAGATAAGACTAGATTTACAATGCCCCCGATGTCACAAACACAGAAATCTTCCTTGCCCGCGGAGTCAGCAGCACCTGCCAATACCCTTTTAACAGGTCAAGCTTTGTTAGTAAGTGGCATTCCCAACATGGTCAACACAGTCTTCAACCTGGGGAAGAGGATAACAGTCTGGCTTAGTGACCCCATTTACGTTACGGAGGTCTGTGCAGAACCAATCCGAGCCGTCAGACTTGTCAGCTAAGAGACACAGTGAGCTCCATGGACTGGAGCTGGGCTCTGCAATGCCATTCTCCAGCATATAGGTGACTTGTTGTTGTAAATGGAGATGCTTATTGGGCTTGACCCGGTATGGATGCTGCTTGATTGGTGGCAAATCGCCAACATCAATGTCATGCTGCAGCATATTCGTCCTAGTCGGCACATCTGAAAACAGAGAGGTGAGATTTTATCAGACTGACCACATCTTCATGCTGAGCCTGAGTTAAATGCGGGAGACACTCATCAAGTTTGGACAGCATTTCAAAGTTTTTCAATCATCCCTTGACCACAACAGCGGATGGTCCGGTGATATCCTCATTGTCGGACACAGCTGGGGCCACCGGGGCCTCTGGGGAATCAGCACCAGACAGCGCCCCAGTTTCCTGGGCCTCAATCACTTCAGCACTGGACAGTGACACAACCACCCTCTCTGTATTGACAGTATTGTATTGTATCTGTATCCACCCTCTGTACTGACAGGGACAGATTTGCTGCCCAGGTATGGTTTCAACATATTTATGTGACACAACTGCATTTTTCTGCCAACCAAATCTGAAGTCTGGGCGTATTGTGGTTGTTATAAGAATATTCAGGGACAGCTGTTCGAGGATGGCAGCCCTATCTGCAGGAGCTGCGAGAAGAAAGTTGGTGCGAGGGGCGGCAACACATCCAATTTACTTACGTTCACTTTACGACCATCACCATCAACTGTTCAGCAAATGCAAGGTAAATTAACCTCAAGCTTGTGTGCATGATGTATGTCGAGTTTTCTCTGTCTAATTTGCTGTTGTCACTAATGTAAATTGATCAGGTAGTGGTATAACTGAACAAAGTTGGTCCGTGATATGGCAAGTTATCTGAACCACTTATTAATTGTAGATTTCACTTTTTAAAGTCGACCAAATAATTCCCCAAACATTGATGCAGAGCTGCAGTGAGGAGGATTTGAAACAAACACGTACTGGGTGGACTGAGTTAGTGAATACAAACTGTTTGTTTTGATCTAAAAAAAAAATGTGATCTAAATTGTAAGTTTTGTGATCTCTCGCTTGAACCCTTAGTATTAAGTAGCAATGACAGTAATGATTCATAATGACATTTTCTATTCATTTTTTTCACAGAGAGGGTCTGCTGGCCACTTGAGTGCTGCTGCCACTACATCTCATTCTACCTCTGAAACGCAGACATAAAAGGACGCGTTTCAAAAACAGGCTGCTTATGTGCCCTCATCGCAAAAAGCCAATGATCTATTTTGCACACTTTTGATACATTCTTTTATAATTACAGTGGGGCAAAAAAGTATTTAGTCAGCCACCAATTGTGCAAGTTCTCCCACTTAAAAAGATGAGAGAGGCCTGTAATTTTCATCCTAGGTACACTTCAACTATGAGAGACAGAATGGGCGGAAAGAATCCAGGAAATCACATTGTACGATTTTTAATGAATTAATTGGTAAATTCCTCGGTAAAATAAGTATTTGGTCAGCTACAAACAAGCAAGATTACTGGCTCTCACAGACCTGTAATTTCTTCTTCAAGAGGTTCCTCTGTCCTCCACTCGTTACCTGTATTAATGGCACTTGTTTGAACTCGTTATCGGTATAAAAGACACCTGTCCACAACCTCAAACAGTCACACTCAAAACTCTGCTATGGCCAAAACCAAAGAGCTATCAAAGGACACCAGAAACAAAATTGTAGACCTGCACCAGGCTGGGAAGACTGAATCTGCAATAGGTAAGCAT
Organism: Acanthopagrus latus; assembly: GCF_904848185.1. Lineage (NCBI taxonomy): Eukaryota > Metazoa > Chordata > Actinopteri > Spariformes > Sparidae > Acanthopagrus > Acanthopagrus latus. The sequence continues at coordinate 7,536,643 of NC_051061.1, read as the reverse complement.
CTTGGTGTGAAGAAATCAACTGTGGGAGTAATTATTAGAAAATGGAAGACATACAAGACCACTGATAATATCCCTCGATCTGGGGCTCCACGCAAGATCTCACCCCGTGGGGTCAAAATGATAACAAGAACGGTGAGCAAAAATCCCAGAAGCACACGGGGGGACCTAGTGAATGACCTGCAGAGAGCTGGGACCACAGTAACAAAGGCTATCATCATTAACACACTACGCCGCCAGGGACTCAAATCCTGCAGTGCCAGATGTGTCCCCCTGCTTAAGCCAGTACACGTCCAGGTCCATCTGAAATTTGCTAGAGAGCATTTGGATGATCCAGAAGAGGACTGGGAGAATGTCATATGGTCAGATGAAACCAAAATAAAACTTTTTGGTAAAAACTCAACTTGTTGTGTTTAGAGGGGAAAGAATGCCGAGTTGCATCCTAAGACCACCATACCTACTGTGAAGTATGGGGGTGGAAACATCATGCTTTAGGACTGTTTTTCTGCAAAGGGACCAGGACGACTGATCCGTGTAAGGGAAAGAATGAATGGAGCCATGTACTGTAAGATTTTGAGTGAAAACCTCCTTCCATCAGCAAGGGCATTGAAGATGAAACATGGCTGGGTCTTTCAGCATGACAATGATCCCAAACACACCGCCCAGGCAACAAAGGAGTGGCTGCGTAAGAAGCATTTCAGGGTCCTGGAGTGGCCTAGCCAGTCTCCAGATCTCAACCCCATAGAAAATCTTTGGAGGGCCCCAAAACATCACTGCTCTAGAGGAGCTCTGCATGGCGGAATGGGCCAAAATACCAGCAACAGTGTGTGAAAATGTTGTGAAGACTTACAGAAAATGTTTGACCTCTGTCATTGCCAACAAAGGGTATATAATGAACTACTGAGATGAACTTTTGTTATTGACCAAATACTTATTTTCCACCATAATTTGCAAATAAATTCTTTAAAAATCAGATGTGATTTACTGGATTTTTTTTTTTCTCATTTTGTCTCTCAAAGTTGAAGTGTACCTATGATGAAAATTACAGGCCTCTCTCATCTTTTTAAGTGGGAGAACTTGCACAATTGGTGGCTGACTAAATACTTTTTTGCCTCACTATGTTATGACGGCCTGACAGTTGCTTAACAATTGAAAATGTCAAGAGTTTAGAGAAGGTTTCTCTCAGAGGAAATGGTTGTTGTGATAAAAGAACAACAGATAATAACAGAGAGACAATTTCACTTTAATGTCATGGCACCACTTTGAACTGTTCCCTGGGTATGGATACCAATTAGTAGGTGAAAGGCACCATCTGGTGGGCTGGCGGGGGCACAGCTATTGGGAGGTTCACTGTGTGTTCAGCAGTTGGGATTGCAGCTTTTGCCTTAAAGGATTCATATTCCTTCAAGACTATCATACTGTAGAATAATATTCACATGCCTGTACATACACTGGTTTTGGGAATTGTTTCCCTGATCCCTGCTAACGATTCCATTCTAATGTAAGTCAAGGGGCGCAAAATCCACAGTCCTTGTTTTGTGAAAAAGATGCACTAGAGTTCAGCATCAGTTGAAATTTATTTTCAAGTTTATTTTCAATTTGTATTGTTTTTTTTGTGGGAACCGGAGCACCCGGGGAAAACCCACGACCCTGATCAAAGGGGTCACTCTGGCGTTTTTGGGAGAGTCTCCTCAGGGACTTGATCTTCCTCTGGGGAGTTCAGGGGCCGGTGCGTTATCAGTGGACTTCAGGGAGCAATTTTGCTGCTCCACTGACTCATCCTCGCACTCCATTGGCTCTTCCTCACACTTCTCCTCACGCCTGGCTCTCGCATCACCTGTGATCTCTTGCGGCTGGACACTGATCTCCTTTGCCATGTTTTGACAAAGAGTGTCCAGCACAGCCCTCAAGTTGTTGATCACATGCGAGGCCACCAACACTGTGTCTGCGTGAGCCTTAACTTCCTTTTCAAGCTCACGCTGAAGAGTGTCAGCCTGCTGTCTGACAGCGATGACATCAGTTTGGTATCTTTGGCTTATCTCAAACTGCGAAACGCTGATTTCCTCCAGTTGGAGCTGAGCGTTGTAAGCCTGCTGTCCATAAGTGATGATGTCGTTTTCATACCTTTGGCTGATCTCATGGTATGACAAACATGTCTTTTGTAGTTCTTCTTGGAGTAGACGATTCTTTTCTCTCTCTGCATGGAGCGCAGCTGGGAAATTGTCCTTGTGGCTGAGCAGCTCCTCGTAATCCGTTTGAAGGCGTTTGTACTGCTGGACTCCATATTCAAGCTCACGCAGAAGGCTGTCAACCTGGTGTCTGGCATTGATGACTTCGGTTTCATACCTTAGGGTGATTTCGTTGTGTGAAGCTTTCATCTGCTCCAGTTCATCTTGGAGGAGCTTGGTCCTGTCCTTGTCCACCTGGAGCTCTGCTCCGGACTTGTCTGTGTTGATTATTTGGGAAACTTCGACTTCCATATAATCTTCTTGAAGGTCTGTCTTCTTCTTCTTTCTCTTTGCGTTGTTTCTCACCTGGTTGGCATCACCTGTTGGATCACTGTACTTTGTACTTTGTATATTGTACTTTTGAGGCTTGTGAATGTCCATTTCATCCAGCCTATTGTCTTTTTCCAACTGGGCTCTTGCCTGAGCCAACTCTTGGCGAAGCTGTACTGTTAATTTCTTCTCGTTGATGTATTTGGTTTTCTCTTCAACCAACTTGTTCTTCAGGTCCGCATTTTCTTTAGAAAGTGCTCGGCACCTGTTGGACAGCCTCTCGCGAGAACCGTTTCTGAGTCGCTGCTTTGAGGTCCTCTGGATACCTTTTGAGTTCCTCACAGACAGCATGTTTTTCGCTGGCATTTTCTCAGAATAATGCACAGTATTCCTCTGATAGATAAATGCCTTCTGATAGATGTCTTCTGATGGACAGATATCACCTAATGAACAGATGTCGTCTGTATCAGTGATCTGCCTGTTGATCGTTCAGTTTGCTTTCCCTCTCTGTCAGCAGTGTGACCTGTTGAGACGACTGAAAGTATAAAACGATGTGACAGTCTGAAGAGCTGCTGTGCCTTTTATAGCCCTGCTGACCTGCATCATGGAATCTTCGCTTTGATGATTGAAGGTTCCATTTTGCTTTGATTTTTTTGCTTTTTCACCCGGACAGTTCCATTTCTTCTGCCTTTGTTCTAAATGTTTACATTCAAAATCACATTCTGTGATTCACATCTAAACAACATGGCTGCCCACTAATTAGTGTGAACTAAAAGCCAACATTCAGCAATGTTCAGCTTTTTAAGCTCATTAAGCCGATTACTTTTCAGCTTTTGAAAACCGCAACATTTTCTGCAAAATCTTGACCATTCATTCCTGTAGTTTTATGCATTTCAGGCAAGAATTACTCAGTATATTCAGCACTTTTTTCAAAATCACTTCAGCCATCAGCATTCACATTGACTTTGGCAACTTACATGAGGAAAAACATGTCTGTCCCCCGTCTAACTCCCCGACTCTTCGTCACATGTCTGCCTGAAAACCAGTTTCTGTGCCTGGCAAAAAACTTTAATTCACAAAGTGTTTTGTCTCTATCCACTTGTTATAATTACTGTCTAGTTACTCCTGATTTCCCCCATAAAACAGCATTCCCCCCCCCCCCCTCTGTGAGTGAGAGTCAGACAGTGTCCAGTTTACTGATGGCAGTTATGTAATTATGAAATTTAGAGAGAAAAAGGATGCGTGGTGGGTCAAGAGCTCAACCACAACACATTATGACAGCGTCCATATGATTATAACAGTCAGTGGGTACCTGTTTAGATTAACAGGACACCAGTGGAAACACGCTGAAATATACACACAGATGCCATCATCATGATGTGTACCATCACGCCTGTATTGGATCTGTGGTGCTGGCTTGTGAATTACACACTGGAGCTGCTTGAGCGCAAAGGCAGAGAATTGGCGATATTCAGCTGCAGATATGTCAAATGTTGCATCTCTGTGTGAAAAGGGCTGCTGTGGTGTGTAGATATCGTTACTTGAGATGTTACAATTGGTATCAAGAGCAAAAAAGTTAGATCCTATTTAGAGTTTAAGGTTTATGTAATGCACAGGGTTTCCGCTGGGTCTTAAAAAGTCTTAAATATATAATCAATGGGACTTACATCCCTGTCATCAAGTCCAAGCAGTGATGATCCTGCATCAACACAAAAGAGTTAATTGAAAGACTTCAGGTTCTGTCAAGTTGATAAAGAGTTATGTTATCAACATTTTAAGGACATATGATGTTTGAGACAACAAATAAGGTGTAAGATGACACTGTGTGGGTTTTCACCGTGTAACAACATTTCACTAGTGACTGTAAAAGTTTGAAATATCCGTATAAAACTGGAGTTTTGTTTCTGTGATTGTTCAACAGTTTTGACAGTTTGGCAGAAATATTTGTTGTTATGGAGGCAGCGGCTCGAACTCCTACTCAGACTACCTCTGCAGAGGAACGAAGAGCTGATAGTAATGACTCAACAACAGCAGGATATGAAGGACAGTTGCAGTGAAATGTTTTTATTTGCTGCTTTTCCCACTTTCTTCTGTTCATGACAAGGTCACTTACTGTAATACACAGCTTTCATGTGAAGCCTCAGTGCATGTGTGCACAGAAGACTGACTGTGAAAGAAAGATCTGAGAGTAAACGGTGTAAACGCTCTCAGAGGTGCTGCCTCTCGGTACGACTGTGTATTCTCAGACCCATGAGATTCTGACCTGATTGTGATTAAGACCTATATAGCTGCTAAAAACATCTTTACAAAGGTTACAAACAAACTATTGTGTTGAAACTTTATTTTACCAAAATGAGCGCAGCAGCAACTGGGCCGTCAGGATACAAACATTCCTTTAAAAAAGGGGGGACCTGAAAGGTTGCTTGCAATATTTTCTCCTGCAGGTGTCTCTCACTCACACAGTTGTAATTACTGGTAGCAGACTTGGCAGCTCTCAGAGTTGGAGTGAATTTGTAGCCACTGTTTCCACAGCGGCTTTTGCAGGATGAAATAGAATAGAGGCTGCCATTGTCCGCACTCTTTTCATTTTCTCTGACAATTTTTTTAATCATTCTGAGGGTTTTCTCTGAGGAGACATTTGGGGGATGCAGAGAAGTGCTTTCATGAGGACTGCCAGTTGGCCCAACCACTCGTCTTTCTCTCACATGGCCCAGAATTGGTCCACTCTCTCCTCCTCTGGTATCTCCTGCCTGTCAGCGATCTGGTAGCTGCTTCTCTCAGCCTGTCTGCATCAAGGAAACATCTTAGACTGCTTTCTTTATAAGCACATTTTTACATATTTCAAACCATTACAGTGAAGGTAGAGGACTGCGAGACAACAGCATAATATAGTCAAAAAATGTAAACAGAATAGAATAGACAGGCTTTATTGTCATTGAACAGAATTGTGGAAATTAGGAGCACAGCTCAGGAGAATTAGACAGCTGCTCATACCGGACTTCCCATAAAGCTGGTACATTTCCCTTTGCAGTTATTTAAATCACCTGTCAACCGTCGAAAAGGAACAATATGAACATAAACTGCAAGTGTTGGGCACTCGCGATCTATATACAGCACCCTCTGTGATATTTCAGCCGTTAAAAAGCGGCAGGTCTCTGCCAGAGCTCAACCTCAGTGACAATTTCATGTACCTTGTGGAGAATCCCTCACCTTATACTGCTGCAAGAGTGAAAGATTTTAATAGTAAGGAGTTATATGTTTTTTGTCATCTAGATTGGTAAATAATGCCACTGTTTGGGAGGCGAAGAACAAGAAGTTCTTCATGGTAAAAGCAAAGGAAGGTACTGATTGAGTAACACTAGATACTGATTCATCACTTGTTTCCTAAGCTGACATGTGGCAGGGAACGATCTGTTGCCCTCCAGGGGGGTTTTCCCCTGTGAGCGTGATGTCACGGGAAAACTATGAATTGTCTTTCTTTCTTTCCGTCTTTCATTCTGTTTCATGCATTTGATTTACAGTGACTGTAAAGTCTACATTATTATACAGAATATTTGCTTAAGTAAACCATTCATTTTTTTTTTTATTTTCTGGATTTATTTATGATTAAACATCATTAAATACCATTTAAAACACAGTATACCTTTTAAGCATGTTTAACAGTTACATTAGAGTGGATTAAGTCTGAGAAAGCACCGTTCCCCAAATATGGATCGATTCATCTCAAAAACATCTTTTCTAAACCCATTTCATTAACTGACCATCCAATGAAGACTTGAGTAATAGATGACTAATTACTAAGGATGCTTCAGTATCTCAAAACACACCTATTCATTTTTCTTATTTTTCGAGTGTATTTTTTCTGAAATAAGTGTTAACTCCTCAACGAAAATCCAAAGCAAAGAAAAGACGATCACCACTGTAGACCACCAACTTTGAAGCACTACTGCCAGACCTATTCCCACAAACAGCAGGATGAATCCCAAACATTTCCAAATCATGGATTTCCTCTTGGTCTCCTTCACTGCAGCCAGTCTTGCTTCAGTCTCTACCTTTCTCACCAGAGCTTTCTTCCTCTTCTCCAGCTCTTCTTCCTTGTAATGATCCTCCAGCACTTTCTCCTTGCGGCGGAGCTCATCAGCTCTCTCTGCCAGGATGCTGATCTGTCTCTTTCTAATCTTCTGCTCCTCTTTGGGATACAGATCTGTGCCGTAACTTCTCCCTCCGTTCAGGGCGATCATGGTCTGGATTTTTTCTATGAAGCTGGTCACCTGGTCCTGGTCTTGCGAGTTCTTGTTGTTGAAGACGTGGAAGCCGCCGCCACACTTGCGTATGAAGTTGCGCAGGTTGTCATCACTCTCGGTGATGACGTCATTGATTGTATTTTCATTCAGAAGATCCCCGTGGGTGAACAGCACGAGGGTGTAGTCCCACACTCTTGGTCCAAACATCGTTTCAATCAGTGCGTTGGTATCTTGATCTTCCTGAGTCATCCGTGCTATCGGAACCACGAGCACAAAGGCGTGAGGTCCGTCTTCCTGGGGTGTACCTCTGTGAACCTCTTGCACATTGAAGTTGTTGTTGCGGTCTTTTTCAAAAAAGCCGGGTGTGTCGATCACGGCGACGGGCACGTCCTTCAATTTCTTCCTCACATCCCTAACTGTCCCGACCTCCTTTTCACAGAACGGAGTGACTGGCCCCAGCCTCATGTCTGATTTGAACACATATCGCCCGAGGATGGTGTTCCCGCTCGAGCTCTTGCCTGCTCCGCACTTCCCAAGAAGCATGATCCTCAAGGGCTCTGTGAACGTGACAAGGAGGAAACATTTTACTACACAGCAGTTTTGTCCCTTAAATGCTGAACCCTGACCACAATCATTCTCGTTACTCATATTTGGTTAGAAGTTCTACATTTGATGGTTACTTCATAGCCCAATTGTTAATGTAGTGTTGAGACTGATATATTTTAAAGTTCAATTATGACCAAGATACTGCACTGAACATTTTACTGTGTGAACTTGTCAGAACTCTCTGTGGACAAACTGTGTACTTGCGGCACCATTTCTAATCCCATGTTTGGCATTTCTGTTTGTCAATTTCTAACTTAACTCTCTAAGTATACCCCGACAGGCTGATATTAGCTTTATATGTCATCCAAAGTTGTGGCCATAATTTAGTTATCATGAGGGCTATAAAGTCAATAGCTTAGTCAAAGGGTTAGGAGCTAAGTGGACTAGGTTATCTCTCTTTGTTATGACGTATAGGACCCCCACCATTATGTTTTCAGAAGGAACAGATCCACAGAGGATGCCATATCTACTGCCCTTCAGTCAGTGTTCACGCACATGGATTGCAAAACTAAGACTCCGCAATTCATCATCAACACATCATTTTTATAAATAAAATTGATTGTTTTGTTTTGTTTTGTGAACGTAGCACAAAGAACTACAAACATGGTTTCATTTTTAAAGCCCATGTGTTTTGAAGAATCATAAAAAGCAGCTGAATGTTGGCGGAAAAAAACACAACTTAAGAGTTCTGCGGAATGCGCCCAACATATTGTCCTGCCCTAGCCAGCTGACATTAGCAACATTAATGTAAGCTAGTTTCAGCAACCATAAACTAGCTAGCATTATCAGTGTTTACGTTAGCTAGTTGTAGCAATGCTGATTGCAATGTTTCTGTTGAGAATGGAATGCCACACTTACGGGCTGAATCAATAACACCTTTCTAACGTAACTTTCTAGCATATATTCTACAGTTTGCACTTTTGAAGACTATTTACATCATTTTAGCCTACTTTATAACTATCTGACATCTAATTATTAGATAGCATAGTTGTGTTGACATAATTGAATTGCTTAGCCTCTTAGCTTAGCAGCTAAGTATCACCATTTACGGAGATAGACTCTTCCTGTAACAATTGCTCGTTGAGTAATTTCATGATTCGTGCACCTTTAATAAGTTATTATTATGAATTGATGGCAAACTGTTAATTTTACAGACCTGTGTTTGTGTATTTGTGCATGTTGATGTGCCGTTCAGTTCTGTTGATATGGCTTACACAGCTGAAAAGGTCTGATGTGGATAATAGATGGGGCTATTGGACTATTAATACATTATCACAGCTCATTAAGGAGCAAGATATATCACACATTAGAAACCAACTGGAAGGCCGGCCTTTACTATCAACCCAAGTCATCCACATGTGCCATATACTAGTACTATTACCGTGGTTGTCTTCTGTTGTCACTCTTTTTTCTTTTAAATGTGTGTTGTTGCTTTTTTTCATCAGCTGTGCGAATTACATTTCCAGTCTATGTGTGGGATTCAAACGGGCCTACTGGGACAACACTGACCCACTAACAGAGGGTGTAACAATGACCTACATGTATATCTGAGGGCCCGACATGCAATAAACACACACACGCACACTGTAACTGTTGAAATATAGTTCAATATATATACACAATATTTACTTATCTGTTTCTATATGCTAAGAAGCGAGGAAGAGTAATGTCAGCGAAGAGCAAATAAAGTGCCGCTGCAGTATGACTGAAACAAAAATAGGAAGTGACAGCAGCCGGTGAGCCGGGAAGTGTAGGCCTCATGCCTTTCATTAGTTTGCCATCAGAGTTGTCTTATACGCAGCCAAACACTCAGCTACGCCACAACTCAGTTTCCTGTGCCTGAAGCTGCTCAACATGTGCTTACAAAGTGAGGCATGTGACTTAGTAACACAGTTATGAGTGGTCACGTAAAACTCAAGTACAGTCCTTTAAAATACTGTTCAGTTGATTTGAAATCTTTTAGCATTTGTCTCTCCTCATCGCAGCCGAAGCATTAAGCATTAAGAGGTCACCTTCGTACTCACTTTCCTCTGGATTCTCTTCCTCTGCCCCAGCCGCGCCGCCATGCGCTTTGTTGTCACACTCGCTGTCAAATGCCATGTGTTTCTAAAAATGTTGAAAGAGTTTGAAGTTTCTGAGAAACAGGTCAAGTCTGACTGCTCTTCTAAACGTGTGTGCGCTGTTCAGCCCTGCCCGGTCCTGCTGGAGTGTGAAAGTGAAAGCGTGCAAGAGTTGCTGTGTGGGCAGGACTTTGCAGTTCAGTGTACAGGCTTCTTGTCTTCCTGGTTAATGATTGTTAACACTAAAGCACAGTGTAATTTAACTGGTTGTTCAAAGGTGGAAACCAAATCAAGTCAAGTCACATACTGTGTGCTGTGTCTCACTGCAATGAATTAATTCAAACCTGACAACCCTCTGAACCCTAAGCAGTTTCTGGCCGTGTTTTTGCTTCTGTCACATTTTTACTCACTGTGGTCTCATTTTTCAGTGCAAAGTGAAGTGTTGCACCTCTATAGATTCAGGACAACCATGACTATAGGCTGATGTAACCCAATTATGTCTTCATGCAGTGTACCAAAATTTAAAAGTTTTAAATCGTTAGAAAAAAACAAAGTGGACGTACATTCAAAGAATCTACAAATTCTGCAGTCTTATTTGATGTTTGGATTCCCAGGCCATTTTTGCTTCTGTCACATTTTTACTCACTGTGGTCTCTTCAGTGAAAAATTAAGTCCTGCACCTCTATGGGTTCAGGACAACTATGGCTAAAGTCAGATGTAAGTCATCAATGTCTCCTGAGCAGTATAACATCATCAGAATGCAATAAATCATTCAATAAGGAAAAACGAACATTGAAAATGTCTAAATTACTTGTTTTTTGTTGTTTGTTGTTTTTTGTTTGTGTTTTTACAGAGTTTAGATAGAGTAAACGGTTTATTTTTTCTTAAAATTTTCAAAGAAGACATGGCAATCAAAGCGAGGTTGATGAAATGTCATGAAATTCCCCCGTCTTCTCCGGTTTAGACATGTTGCGCTTGTCGCTTGTGATACATTCAGGTACCCTCGGAAACTTGAGAATCTGACGATTACGTCAGTTTTTTCGGTTTTCGGATAGGACAGCTGGTTTGCAAATACCAGTACAGTAATTTAAAAATAAGTGGTATTTCGGGCCCGCCGGCGAGATTTGGGATTCTGAGGGTTAAACCACTGGTGAATTCTAAGGGTCCCACAGCTGGTGCAAACGACAGGGACACTATGGGATTGTACAACTTTTTACAACTTTAGAGGCATACAAACTTCTACTGATGGAGACTGCCATCTGGTGGCCAAAACATTTTATTGATTATATAAAGATGTTCTGACAGGGGACATAAGAAAAGACAGGACCACAGTTTTTGCCTTTAGCCATCCACAAACAACAGATCAGAAAGAACCAGACAGGAAGAGAGAGCAAAAGTAAACAACTTCAAATACCACGTAGTGACGTGGAAATACTGATGCATGACACTTTATACAAATACATTTTGGATGTTCATCAGAAAAACACATGACAATAAAACATGTTGGGAGGAAATGACTTTTTACATGACATGTAAACATTTGTTTGCTTCCAGTGTAAAACATTGTATAAGAGACAATTTTATAATGTACTTTTGATGAGTAGACAATAATAATTACCCACTTTTTGAATACATGGTGGTAGAATTTTAATATAGTGGAATGTATTGTCATGTGGTGAATAAGGGCCAGAGCAACACATTTAAACACTGCAACTTGTCCCAGCAACAGTTTGGTACTTTATGTGAGGTGTACAATACTAGTAGAGGGTCATGTAGCCTCGAGCTGCAAGCCTCAAGCAGAGATGATGAGCGGTCTAAAGAGGTTTGGTAGGCTAACTTCAAGTCTGCACCATTTTAAAGCTTCTAATTTTCAGACATGCGTGACATCACTTGAGACAACTGACGAGATGTTGCGCACAAAAAGGCTTCATACAACTGTTTTCACTGACATAACACCTGGAATTCCCTAAACGTTGTAAAAATTTCTAACTTCTGTAAAGTGTGACCTCTATGATAACACTTTCATTTTCATATAAAATGTTAGTCCTTGAGCCATTGAGATATTTTAAAGGTGCACTATGTAGTTTTAGGGAAGACATTTTAATCAAAAGAGAAACCGATTTTTTTATGCCTAATTTATACAAAACAAACAGTTTCAAGTGTGGAAAAAAACCCTGAATAAATAAACTGACATTAGAGGGCATCATTGTTTCATACTGTCTTATTTTGTTAATATGTGGCGGACCCTGCCACGTCTTTAGCTTGAAAAACAGTGTTCTGGGGACCTTATTTTCCTCTGAGAACAGTTTGTTTATCATATGTTTCTGAGTTTGTATTATTTCCTCGTTAATATTGCAAATATTAAAATTCTGAGATTGAATTTTATCTCTAAAAGTACAGTGTCCCACACAAAAAGGATGTGTAAAAAAACACACAAAAAACAAACCAATAAAAAAAAAAATTTAGCACAAGACTGTAATTCTTTGATTGATGTTGAACACATTCTTAAATTCTTCGTCAAATAACTCCTTGAGTCTGTTGCCCGTGGCGAGGATTTCAGCGTTCTCCTGCAACACAACATCACAGTCAGTGTCACTTTACTAAATAAATAAAGATTTGTTTGATATTGAACTGACAATGAAAACCTCTGGAGTGTGTGGAGGTTTTATTGACACGGTTTCTTACTTGGTTGTATGAGGCGCAGTTGGTAAAAATGAGCTGGACATCGGACACAAACTCTCCAACAGTCTGGTAGAGCTGCTTCTGCAGTTTGTCCGCAATGCTACCCAGCCACATCGGAGTCTCGATCACAGCGGAGTAGTCCGAAAACTGTGGGAGCGAAAACAGGACTGACTGAATGAATCGATGCTCAAAGTCAGGCAAAGATAATTCGGAGCACTTCATCTGTATGCTAATAGCAAAGACAAAGACTCACATAGAGGGTTGGGTCTTTCGCAAATGTTTGTTCTTTATCAGCGCTGCACAGATGCAGGAGGAGATACTGACACTCCTGTTGAGGTGGGAAGAGAAGAAGAGTGACGGCAGTGTGAGACAGGCATTGTGACGCAAAGACAAAAAGAGTCACAGTGTGCTCACCAGCATGTGTTGTGAGATTTGCCGAGACATAGCTGCCTCTCCTGTCAGCTCGTCCTGGTAATAGCACCCTTGATTGCTTCCAAATACACAGAATGTGCACATCCAAAGATTACTGTCCCTGTTCACACACACACACACACACACACACACACACACACACACACACACACACACACACACACACACACACACACACACACACACACACACGTAAAGACAGAAAGAGTCACACGGCGTGCTCACCAGCATGTGATGTGATATCTGGCTGGACATGACTGCTTCCTGTGTCATCTCATCCTGATAATAGCACTCTGGACCGCTTCTGTATTCACAGAGCGTACACACCCACGGACTACTGTCCCTGTTCACACCCAGACAAAATAAAGCCAATTAGGCGACATGCATTACGATGTTCGCTGTTAAAGACGGATGCTGCATGCTCGCACAATTTTAAAATACAAAACCTCTTTCCTTTTTCATTGAAACGTGTAAAGCCAGAAACGCTAAAAAACGTCTAAATTAACTCATTAAGCTCACCCTAAAACAGCCTCCTCCACGTGAGGCAGGTGACATTTCTGGTGGAAGGAGCGAGGACAGCGATCGCACATCACCAACTCCTCTTCTTCTTCTTCTTCTTCTTCTTCTTCTTCTCTCTCACTTTTACAGATGCAACACACATCGTCGTTTTTCTGATTCTCCTGCCGAGACAGACAGGACACCAACTCTGTTACACTTACATGTTGGATCTGAGAGGAGAAGGTCCCTTGTTTTCAGAGACATAAATTCACAGTTGCACTGTAGCTGTCTGGGAGACAGACACAAAGTGTGCGCAGCACTCTTAAGGCATAAGATTAATGCAGAATGAGGAATGGCTGCTTGTCTGAATGAAACTCACCAGGTCTTTACTATCTGGGCTACAACAAGTGCAGGGACACCGCAGAGAGTGGATCTCCAAGATTTTAGCCTGAAATAGACATGTTTTTCAAGTTTAGATTAGGGGTGCCCTCTCTACAATTGTCCTGAGACCAGAATTCTTGACAGCAGACACTGTAGGGGCCTGACTTCCAAATAAAAAAGTTACACTGATTGAGGCCTAATTAGTCTAAGATTGTTTAAAGGTGCAATACCTATAAATTGGCCACCATAAAGCCATACGACCAACTAATATATCAGCAGCTTATCACCAAAATAACACCTAACTGCTGCTAATTGTATTGTTTTTATACAGCCATGACTGTAGCTACTGTTAGCTTGTTAGCTCAGTTAGCCGTGCAACTAGCAGGACATTTGGGTTAGTGTTGGTGTTTACACTGATAGCTTGGGAGCTCTGAACCGCTAGGAGGGAGAGATTTAGCCGGTTAGCATGCTAACTTCTTCCACTCCATGTATAGACATCTCTGATGTGATGTCAGCGCTGTTATTTTCAGTAGGTGTGAACTGAGTCCAAAAACGCACAGGAGATCAAACGCTACCTAAGAAGTCTGTAGCATCTCAGAGAGCAGGGTCAGCTCCAGGTGGCCCCCCCTGTCAAAGGTCAATTTATAGCCCCACAATACCTGAGCCTGTGACATCATCAGGGAGTTAAAACAACAGGCTGACCCCAAGCCCCCAGAAGAAGCCAAGCCTTAAAGCCTATAAAGCCGACATAGTGGTGTGATTACGTGATGCACACTGGCCCTAAAGTTCACAATTCAAGATCACCACTCGCTCACGGTTACCTCTGTTAGGACACCGAGCGGTTTCCCCTCCCACTGTATATTTTTCCTCCAGCGGGAGTCTGTCTGACCTGACCCCAACTTGGCAAACTCCACCGGAGTCATCCAGCTCGTCTCAGTCCGGATACTCTTCCCACGATACCCTGGTGGTGACGGGAAATTTAGATACAATTTGTAAACATATTTAGCTTTTTTTGCGTGTAGCGAGAGATATAAAGCTACCTGTTGCAAATCTATGTTTATGTAAGGTCCCGGTTAAAGCTCCACACGTCACGTTGAACACCTTCCTGCTGCTGTCATGGCTGGCCTCTGACTGCTGCTCGGCCTGTTCCTCCGTCTCTTCCTCTTCATCTGTGATGGACACGTCACAAAGTCGTACATAACATTGTTGGCATGAGTGTAATTCAATCCTGGACATCAGTTTGTAGAGACCTGCACCTGTGACGTCTGGGGAAGTTTCTCTGCTGCTTGATGAAACCTCATTGTCTTGGTCACTGTCCTCATTTTCATCTTCATCTTCTTCGCTCTCTGACACTGTAAAAGTTACCATTGCTTGACTTAATTAGTAATGCATTTCATAGACGACTATTTAGTTTTGTCGGATCAGTGTTTTTCTACCATATCAACTGACCTGTGTCGAAACCATCCGATGGGAACAGTGTTTTCTTGGCCTGACAGGAACAGAATCAGATCAGATTAACCAAGAAACAAGAAGATACACTACAGCGCAAGAACAGATTTTTTTCAATGTATTTTCACCAGTTCTCGGTCTTACCGTTTTACACCCTCTGTACCTCACTGACTTCAGGTGACCTTCCTGCAGTAAAAAGTGCAAAAGAAAAGAAAATTACTTTAAAAAACAACATTTTCTTTAGTCCTATCATCAGTAATGAGCCGGTGCAAGTCACACTGTCAACGTTACACACTACAATACTTTAATACTGCTCCCGCTTGCCCCCTAAATGGTGACAAAAACAGTAACCTGCAATTTTCAGATGCTTTTTCATGCTTTTAACCTCACAATCTGCAGCAGACTCCATTATCCCTCCACACCAGCTAGAACCTGAGCATCGGCCGTTTGATTGACAGCTCACTGGACCAGACAGAAGCTTCTGTGCCTACCCTTGTGCGTACAACCGGCAATGAGCGACAGTGTAGACAAGTGTCTTCCTCCTCTCTCCTGAGCCACTCACAGCCTCCAGACGGTTGGTGCACCATGTAGCCAGTGAGATTCTAAATCCAGTAATATATTGTTTATGTTGTTTTTTTCAAAGCCCTACAGCTGAAAATTATGCAAGTGTATCTACTTCATTATCTATGTTATGATCTTTGGAAAAAGCTGTTTTTCCACCTAAGAACTCTTTGACTATTTCATATGCATAAAGTTACTGTGACTGTTTTCACGACATTGTGATTAAATTTGAACTTGGACCTTTTAAGATGATAGGATGTGGTTTTCTGTAGGCTAGTGTTTGATTTAAAAAAGGCGAGAAAAATAAATAGATAATTCAGTGTGTTCAAACTCCTACAGATCAATGACAGCTCTGACAGCTCATAACCTTTCAAAAGAGCCACAAACGATGTTTGTTCTCCAAATGGTTCAACGACAGCTTCCAAAGCCTTCAAGAGTTTCAGTGGCCTAAGAGCTGTTCTCAACACGGCCTTTATAGTCAAACGTCACGTGTCACACAGTCTTACTCCAAAGAATAAAAATCCCTTTTCCACGCACCTGTATGAGTTTGCCCAGGGGGGTGCCCTTACATCGGATGCTCTTCCTCCAGCTCCTCTTCCCCGCAAGCCCCTCAAATTCAGCGGGAGTGAACCACTGTTTATTGACCATAATGCACTTCTCCCCTGAAACAGCCAGAGAAATGGAAATGTATATTTACATAGCCGTAACAAAGATCCTTTCGGGGCCAATATATCTTTTTGTTTTCCAAGTTTCTACTTGATTTTATATCAAAAATGTATACGAGAGACATCATAAAATGGAAAGATATTTATCCTTTATAATTAGATACTTGTTACCTTTAGCCATTTTGCCTCTGTCCAGTGTCCCCTGCTGGTGTCCACAGGTCACAGGCAGCTGGGACTTAAAGAAGCGCCAGGTCCAAATGTCGCTCTTCTCTCCCTTCTTCAGGGGAGAAGCTGTAAAATCAAAGAAGACACTTGACTGAGAAACTGTTTCTCTTTCCAAGTCCACACCAGTAGATGTATTGTATAAAAAATTACCCTGATATGTCGACTGGATAACAAAATAAATGGAGTGCACAGTGAAGCATCAGTGAGAGGTGACTTACAGAAGCAGATTTTCTTGGATTTTTTCTTCACAGGAGACGATGGAGCGGCCTGCTCCTCCTCTTCATCAGACACAATCCTCCTTTTCTGTTTTCCCTTCCTCTTTCCAGAGTTAGCTTTCTCCACCTCTTCACCCTCCTCGTCCTCTGAAGACTCCTTCCTTTTCCTTTTGTCAGTGTCTTCCTTTCCCACCTTCTCAGGCAGTTGTATTTCAGATTCAAAAGACCCTGCAATGAGATTAATGGCCATGGATTCATCGACAAATATCAAGGACCCAGTGAAGGAATAAGAGAACATGTCTTATGGACTTATCCTGACCCTCTTCCACAAGGCTATGGGTGTATTGCTGAAGCTATTGGTATGCTACAAGGCACAAGAATGGTAGAGAAATGGTAGCCACAATGTTCCAATAGCAGACTAGCTTGACAGCGCTAAGCACTGACAATATTCGTTGTTACTGTTCATTATGACAATCTAATGTGTTTTCTAACATGAGTGAGACTTGAGGTAGATGGATATGATGACAACTATGTGCTGAAATTACAGTACATAGCCATTAAGCCTGCTCAATAGCAGCTTACTAATTCAGTAGTGCCAAGCACACAGCCCCCGAGCCCGATAAAAGAGCTGCTGTGGCAGAAAACCGATGTAGCAGCTAATGTTAGCATAAAGCATACACTGGGTGTAACTGGTGCGTCGGGCAATGTTAGCCTTTTGAGGCTGAGGTTCACTACTAATGTGATTTTGCTTCTGTTTAGATGATTGTAGCATTTAACAGATTTGTTAATTCATGATTGTATTAGTCTTTTTGCCGTAGCCTTCTTTAGATGCTTTCAACAGTCTCACCAACCCCAGCTTTAAGCACCAACACCCTGATGACCATTAAAAAAAGGGAGCGTCTGACCGTCCATGAGGCTGTAGCGCAGCAGTTGCAGGGCAGGGTACTGCTTCATGATGGTGTCCTTGAAGACGGACCTCCAGAACACTCGGATGTGCTGCGATCGCTCTCTCTCCATCCAGTCCAGAGCTTCATAGAAAGCTTTCTTCAACTTCTCTTTACTCTTCATGCGTTTCATCTTCTGCACACACACGAAAGTATGGGGCAAATTAGAGTTGACTTAAAATTCATATCACGATTTATTGTCATGATTAGTTTAGTAATGATATATAGTGATGTGTCTTTTGATACATCAGTACATACTTGATTTCGTGTGGTGGCTCACTTCTGATTTCATTTGCTTTTAAACCAATGCTGTACACTTGAGACACTTATACATACTGTACTTTGGGCCACTTGATTGGTCCAGAGTCTGGCAGCATAACAAATTAAACGCAGAACATACATAAAAGGTAAAAACAGTTTCTTTCTGCTGCCCCCCTGGTGGCCAGAAAGTCAGTGATTGCTGTTTTGCAGCACCTGCATACTACCTTGATGTCCCATCTTGAGGAGGGAGGTCAAATCTGCTTCCAAGACGTGTAAGATTTTACTGCTCAGCCTACATGGAGCATGTTTTGTAGCCCAACATGTCCTGAGCAGTGGGCACCACTCCACTGGGTTAATCCGGCCCTGGCTCTCTGTTCATGAGTTTTAAAACCAAGATAACTCTGATATCTATACGTGACTAAGTCAGTTTAAATAGTCAAACAGTGGCCCAAGGCGTGCACTCGAATAGTTTTCCCATAAGCCACTGTTCTCAGTCAGCCAATCTGTGCTCGTTTCACCACAGCGGGGCCTGCAAGAGGAGGTGAGGGGGTTTATTGACATCATGCGTAACGCCGCTTCCACCTCAGCGCCTCACCTTGAACCTGTCCTCTGGGATCAGGTCGTGGTCCCTGAGCTGGCTGATGAGGGTGAGCGGGTTGTCCGTGCAGGACAGCTCCGTCTTCTTGACGTGGAGGAAGCGCAGCAGCTTCTCGGGCTCCAGGTCATGTAGCTGTTCCATCTCCGGTCAGCGCGCACGGCTCAGCGCGCCGGCTCGCTTCCGCCACGCTGCATTTTCACCGCGGCGCTGTGGGACGTGGGGAAATGTTTACTGCGCTGTGTCACAAATCAAATCGCGCACCACGAGGTATTACTTTACCGTGTCCGATCAGAGCTGCTCACTTGGCGGGGACCTGCCCACGGAGGTTCCCTCGGCTCGTCCTTCTGTGACGTTTGGAAAGTGAAACTTATTTGTTTTCCTGCTGGGAGTTGCAGTTCTGCTTCAGTGCCAGCAGAGGGCACCACCCAACACAGAGCGACTGTCTGAAGCCACCTGTCTTCAGTGGTCAGAGGTGTGAGGCAAAGGTTGATGTCAGCAGAACATGAGGTGACAAGAACAGTCCTGTTTTTATCTGCAGGCTCAGTTCCTCTCATCTTGTTTATAGATCATACTATGAGCGAACACATAATCGGCGCTACTTTTGTGATTTTTGAGGCATAAATAAAATCTCTAGAAGTGAAAAGCCAATGTTTGGCTATAAACAGAGTGCACTGCGGTTGCGTGACTTAAACATCACGACCATGAAGCGTCTTACTACATGATTACTATGCATGTTTTCTGGGCTCTAGGACCCACACCACTCTACACCCTCTGCACAAATCTCTTTCTCTGCAAACTGCTCACAGTTCTTGTCAGGACGGGTCACACACTTGACACATTTTAGGTATCTGCACACCGGAAACGGTGGCGGACATGGAGTTCTTCCATAGTTTCAGCCATTTTCACACAATTCACCATTTTATTGGACGGTTTAGTTAGGAACTTCTTACGGACTCTTGAAACATGTTATTGAATTAAAGATCATGCCGGGTTTTAAAAACCCCATCCCCTACGACTGAAGTACAACACTTCACCTGACTTTCCATCAGCATGAGGGTGAATAAAATAATGAAAAACCATAACTCATGTCGCTGTCAGGGGTTTTATTGTTGCACGTTTTATGTAGAATTCAGTTTAATGCAATCTGATGAAAGATCTCGAAGCCAGTAAGCAACCTTTCCAGTTTTGTTTTTCTTTTTTGGATGACTTTCTAAAGAAATTTCTAAAGAGATAGAGAAAACACACAGAGTCAAACTCTTCTCAGGCAGGAGCGTTGTTTTTTTTTTTGTTTGATAATGAACTTGATCTCAGGATGGGAAAAATATTTCAGAGCGCCTTGTTTTCAGCCTCCCTCACTTCCGATCAGCCAGTCTCTGCAGGAGGGCGATGACCGTGTCCTGTTTGGAGGACAGCAGCTCCAGGGCGGTGGCTATCCTGCCGAGGGACTCCGCCATCCGCACCTCCCTCCTCTCTCGCCTCTTCTCTCGGGCCTCCACCCGGCGGCGGGCCACCCGATCCAAGCAGGACTGCTCCTCCTGCCGCTTCAGAATCTCCTGGAACGAAGGGGTGCTGGTTTTTTCCTCGCTTCCCTTCTGGCTCTGCCCCTCGGCTCCTGACGTGGTTGTTGTCGCAGATAATGAGGTGGAACTGGGAGAGGTGAGGCAGGAGGATGTCGGGGGGAAAGAGGAGGAGAGGCCAAGGAGGTTCTGGTTGTTGCCGAGCGGCGCGCTGCTAAGGCGGAAGGGGATGATGGCGGATGAGAATGACGGAGCTTTGCGGCCGACGTAGCGTGATGTGAGGTCTGTGCCGCTAGTCGAGCCAAGGGAAGGGATAGAAGAGGCTGTCTCTGTGAAACAAGGCGAGGAGATGAAAGACTGTGATGGCACGATGGTGGCTGCGTGAATGCTGGTCGTAACAATGTCACTGTTGAGGACGATCAGGGGCTTGAGCTCCGGAGCGTTCGATGGGCTGACGGTCGCTGAGGTCACTGAGGTAATGGCAGCAGCGCTACTGATGATTGGACTGCCGGTGGCTCCCTGAACCGCTGACTCCACAGCACCAGTCGAAGAGAAGTCCCCATTAGGGCGGATGATGTTGGGGGGCTGAGGAACCTGTGGCTTCACAGCGAGCTTTGCCAAAGGCCCGGGCAGCATAGAGACCGTGTTTCCCGCTTTGTGTCTCTTGTTGGTGATGATCTGAGTGCCAACAGTGTCACAGAGCGTGGCGTCCATCAGCTGGAGGGACAGACAGCAGACACAAGGACCGACAAGTTATTGGTGGCACCTGAAATCAGCTGATCATCAGTTGATCTGTCAAAAAAATGTTTTTTTCTTGTGTAGCATAAAGAGACTACACCTTGCATGTCCTTATACAACCCTGTGTTGTAGACTGACACTTCAATGAACCTTGAACGTGATCTTTCAGTGTGCATATTTATTTATGAATATTAGTTTCTATTATTCAAAGGAACTGGAGACCTGACAGGGGAGAAGACAGAAGCACAGAGTAATGGTCCGCCCCTGGGAGGTTTATTCTGACTGATTCTAACTTTCCTTATAAAAACTTGTGAAAAAAGTTAATCACAGTAAAACACAGTAATCAGCAGTATGGGTAAACATGGTTCTATGTAGCTGCCCTGTCTCTGGGTCAGAACACCCGACTTGATTCAGTTCCCTTTCCCCGGCCAGTTCCAAGTCCAAACTGGCTCCAAAATGATGTTCAAACTACAACCAATGTGTGTCTGATGTTTTTAAACATCTTAGAAAGGAAGAAAACACATATTCCTACTATCAGACTTACGTCAAAGAACTCCCAGGATGTTTTGGCGTGTCCCGTCTCCCGGCTGCGATCTTTAACCCTCTTGTACGTGACAATGAGGTTGTTCCACTTGCGGCGGATCTTCTCCACAGGAAGCACGTGGCCCTTGGAGGCCATCTCCTCCTGGACGCTCTGGAAGAGCTGCGAGCGTTCCCGGGTCTCGTACAGGCCCCAGCGGCGTCCAACGGCCTCGATCAGACACAGAACAGCCTTGGAGGAGAAATCGGAGACGGACGGAAGCGTCTTCTCCGAGGGAGCAGGTGGCATCGCTGAAGCTGGGAGAGAACACAGGTGAGTTTGGTTTCGGTATGTTAAATCTGTTACTTCATGGAGGAAATCTCTACGAGTGATTTGTTGACTTTAAGAGCCTGAAACCTACATAAACACACTATTTTCTGCCAAAGGGAAGTTCTGTTTTTTTTCCCTCTCTGATCTTCTTGCTGTTTTTAAGTGGGCGGGCTTTGACTCCTGTGCTCCAATCAGGATTTTATACTACATCGTCATCAGGATATGAGACTATATATGGTCTCAGATTTTGGACATTGTTGTGTCATGTTATGTTATAAAATGTCATCTTTGTCTTTTTAAAGGCCACATTACAGTAAAGGGATGTCATTTTCTGAACCAACCAGACTTGTTCTAATACTTACCATTACTGACGTAGTCATTACATCGATATATTCATGATGATTACTGATCAAAAATCTCACCATGTTAATATTCTGTAAAAGCACCAATAGTCATGCCTAGAATAGTGTTGCAGTATCAAGATCGAGAACGAGGTATCTGGTCAAAAATGTCGGGATATTTGATTTTGTCATCTGATACATGTGATGTATCACGATATATAGCCTGAAGATATCGCAATGTTATTTTAAGGCCATATCGCCACCCGGCCCTATCCCAATCTGTGGGATGTTTGGTTGCTGTCAATCAAAGCTGATCAAACCACACCCACGTCATCATAATGATGTATAGTTTTCATCTTAAAAATATTGGCAAAAAGTAACAAAAGATGGATTTTAACCTGACATTGCTAACTTTATAATAAATATTTAATGTTATAGAGAAAAGTATTTCAACGCATTATAAAGGTATATTATGTAAGATCTGGCCACCCGTTAAAACCATACCTCTAACAAATAAGGGCAGCATATCAGCCACCTGCTGTTAACTGTGTTCTGTTTGTACATCCGTAACTTTAGCTATCATTAGCATTATAGCTCAGTTAGCCGTGCAGCCGGCTGGAGTGCTGGGGGACTGTTTGTGTGGACACTGCTAGCACTTTTTCACAGCACGCTTTGTATATAGATAGCTCATCACTTGCTATTGTATACAGTGTTTTTTTTAAACTCTTCATTTTTTTCCATAACTGAATCAATAAACTGTTAAGGTCCCCAGAACACTATTTGAAGCGTGAAAGGTGGCAGGGTCCGCCAAGTAAAACAGTATGAAACTGTGTTGTCCTTGAAGGTCAGTTTGTTTATTCAGTTTATTCAAAACTATTCTGGTTATTTAGTTTATTAAGGCATGAAAATCAGTCAATGAAAATGTCTCTTCCAAAACTACATAGTGCACCTTTAATTCTCATGACAGCAGCTAGAAGAGCTCACACACAGTCAGCCCACTGACAGACTCACCTGGGGCTATCTTCAGGTAAGTCTTTCCGTCCCCTGATGTGGTGAAGAAGCGGTCTGTGCTCACAGGATCTAACGGTGACATGGATCACACACAGTCAGCATTTAAAAACACACACACACACACACACACCTACACACACACTCCTCATGTCAGAGCCGACACCACCTGACACATGATCAAATATCAGCCCTGCACTCACACAGCAGCACGGGGGTATTTGTGGCCGCTTGCAGCTCTGTGTCAGCCAGCTCCTCTGCAGTCTGATCCCCTCCTCCTCCTCCTCCTCCTCCTCCTCTGCATGCGGTATCTCCGCAGGGCGCAGGCGGCTCCTGGCTGCCCAGAACCAGCGCAGATGTGCTCTCATCGACCTCGGTCTTCACGTGCATCGTGGCGACGTCCCGGCTGCCTCCCTGCAGATTTCCCTCCATGGCTCACGCAGGAACACACGCTCGCTCACACACACACACACACACACACACACACACACGCATGTAAGCCAGAGAGTGAGAGAGGCTGTTTTGTCTGCGCAGGCGGTGAAATGGGAGAAAGTTTGGAGATCGCGGATCTCAGTCGGTGATGCGGTGATCATCCACAACACGTGCTGCTGGAGTCATGACTCCCATGTGTCAGGGTAGTTATGCAGGATAAAAAGCCGCCCCCCCCCCTCTCTGTCTGTTTTTCATGAGGGGTAGAGAAATGGCTGCGCTGTCCACCTCAGCCGACGGATGCGCAGGGCGGCTGCGCAGCTCTCAGCACACATTCGCTGCCGCTGGCTGTGGCGGTGACGTCAGCTGACCGCACACAGCACCGCGTCTGCTGCACAGTAAAGCTCCAAAATGACGTCACCGCGAAGTGGATTTCATCATGTAGCTACAGCACACAGTGTGTCTTATGCTCAGTACATTCACATCATGATTTAAAGTGTAAGGTTGTTTCTTCTGTTGTGTAAAAGACATTTAATACAATAGAGTTAATTCTCGGATCCTTCTGAGAAAAACACACAACAATAAAAAAATACTTGGAGCAACACAGAATTTATTTATATGAATATAAAAACATGAAAAACAAAAAGGCTTTGCCTCCATTGTAAAAACTGCAATTGTATTCCTGTATCGAAGAGAAACACTCGTCTCAATCAAACTAAGGTTTGTGAAAGCTCAGTATGTTAGAGGTCAACTCATCCAACACTGTTAGACTCACGATGGACTGTTAAAATCAGTGCAGCAGAACCAGAGACGTCGTCTTCTCTATTCATTTACATTTACATTTAGGGCATTTAGCAGACGCTTTTGTCCAAAGCGACCTACAATAAGTACATTTGTCACGAGAGAAAGCACAACATATCACTGTCGATGGAGTAAAAGAAATATAGAAACGATTGTCAAGCTCTCATCTGAGGACCATAACTGCTATTTGTCAAAGATTCTTTAAGTGCAAAGGTGCTATGATAGAAGTGCTAACGATCCGAACATACAAGTGCATGCAATTTTTTTAATTTCTTTTTTTTTTAATTCCACACATTCATCTTCCTACATTACCCATAATGCAACTGGACTGCCAACAGTTTGGTCATTTACTCAGGTGTGTTGGGCTAGTAGCAGCCAGCTACTGTTGCTATGAGCTGTTAGCCTCACCAGAGATATTATATGATCAATTTATGTGTTTTTGTTAAATGTCTTTTAAAGGCAAGTTCTTCAATCTTAAACTATCTATCTGCCAGATTTTGCTACAGATTTGGCGCAGCTCCCTCTGGAGGCCTAAAACATTTTTAGGATCTGTAAACAGACTCTGATATGCAAAAGTGAAGGAGTCCTCCTTTAAGCCATAGAAAAAACATGTTTATATTGTGTCATTCATGTTAACACGAATAAAATCATTACTGGATAAATAAGTCTTTTCAGTAGAAAATATTTCTTTTGAGATGAAAATTCCTGACACTTACAAACTTTTGAAGTTTTCCCAGTAGCCACTGATTGAAACCTGAATGCTGTTTATCCGTCAACAGTCTATTCATGGATGTTGAACACGTTCTTAAATTCTTCATCGAATAACTTCTTCAGTCTGTTGCCCATGTCGAAGAATTTTGCCTTACCCTGTAAAAACAACATTATAATCCACATGACCTTCCTCAACAAATTAATTATATTTTTGGATATTTAACTGATGATGAAAGCCTCTGAGTTCTACATCTGCACACGGTTTCTTACTTGGTTGTATGAGGCGCAGTTGGTGAAAATGAGCTGGACGTCGGACACAAACTCTCCAACAGTCTGGTAGAGCTGCTTCTGCAGTTTGGCCGCTACGCTGCCCAGCCACATCGGAGTCTTGACCACAGCGGAGTAGTCCGACAGCTGTGGGAGTAAAAACAGGACCGACTGAATGAATCGATGCTCAGTCTCAGACACAGCTCATTAGGAGCACTACAGCAAAGACAAAGACTCACGTAGAGGGTTGGGTCATCAGCAAATGTTTGTTCCTCGTCAGCGCTGCACAGATGCAGGAGGAGATACTGACACTCCTGTTGAGGTGGGAAGAGAAGAAGAGTGACGGCAGTGTGAGACAGGCATTGTGACGTGAAAACAAAAAGAGTCGCACAGTGTGCTCACCAGCATGTGTTGTGAGATTTTCCGAGACATAGCTGCCTCTCTTTTCAACTCGTCACGGTAATAGCACCCTTGATTGCTTCTAAATACACAGAATGTGCACATCCAAAGATTACTGTCCCTGTTCACACACACACACACACACACAAAACAGACAAAGGCAGAGGTTAGAGTTAACAAAGATGAGTTTTTGGACTTTAACAGGGCTTTCACATCTTATTTCGATCAAAGCTCACCCCATTATGGCTGCTTCCACATGAGGCAGGTGACATTTCGGGTGGAAGGAGCGAGGACAGCCTTCACACATCACCAACACGTCTTCTTCATTTTTTTCATTTTTACAGGTGCAGCACACATCGTCGTTTTTCTGATTCCGCTGCCAAGACAGATAGGACACCAGCACTGTTTACACAGTGTACCGGCACACGTCGCCTCTTTCTGAACTTGAGTTAGACCAACAAGAGCAAAATGTTTTGCACTATTAACTCTTTATGCTGAGTAAAGATGAACAAACTCACCATGTCTTCATCATCCGGTCTGCAAAGTGGACAGTCACAGTGCAGTTGGTGGATCGTCAACATCTTCGCCTAAAAAAAAATAAAAAAAAAACTAGCTTCTTCTATTTTGTTTCATGTTTCATAGATTAGGCATGACAAATGATGGCCATACTGTCAGTTTTCAAAAGCTGACACACAGTTCCCTACATGCACAGTTCCCTTCATCATGAATGTGTGGGCTTGCTTATCGCTCCTCAGCTCAGCCTTCGGGTCGGGGATAGGTCTCTTGGAGGCCCTGGTAGGGGCACTGGAGAGTGCTCCGACCTGGAGGGGTGGGATTGGGAGGAACAGCCTCCCCGATCTGAACCCGAGTGGTGTTTTGTTACTGGACTTCTGTGCTAGTCACAGTTTGCCCATAACAAACACCATGTTCAAACATAAGGGCGTCCATATGTGCACGAGACACCAGCATGCCCTAGGACGGAGGTCAATGATTGACTTTGTTGTCGTGTCATCTGACCTCCGACCATATGTCTTGGACACTCGGGTGAAGAGAGGGACTGAGCTGTCAACTGATCACCACCTGGTGGTGAGTTGGCAGCTGGCAGACCAAATGCATTGTGAGGGCCTGCTGGGAACGTCTTTAACTCCCACCTCTGGGAGAGATTTGACCAAATCCCGAAGGAGGCCGGGGACATTAAGTCCGAATGGACCATGTTCTCCACTTCCATGTTCTCCACGGTCTCCCGTGCCTGTTGTTTAACAGAACAGAGAGGGAACAGTATCTGACAGTATTATTCCAAGCTGTCAGGATGCATTCCCCCTTTTTTAAATGGTCAAATTGAATGATATCAGCCCGAACTGTCTGCCTGACGTATCTGTTGTTGGAAAAGAAGTCAGGAGTATGAATTTGAAAGATGTGTGAGCCTCCGTTCATTTTGAAAGGAGGGGGAACAGTATCTGACAGTAGTATTCCAAGCCGTCAGGATGCGTTCCCCCATTTTAAATTGGTCAGATTGATCAAATTAAATGATAGCAGCATGAAAATCACAGAACTTATCTTTTGTGGGTAAAAAGAAGTCTGGAGTATGAATTTGAAAGATGTGTGAGCCTCCTTTCATATTGAACAGAGGGGGAACAGTATCTGACAGTAGTATTCCAAGCTGTCAGGATGTGCTTTACCTGCTATAATGGTGCTGGATTTAAGACAAATACAATAAAATAGTGATTTATATTTAGCCTATAAATGACTGAGCACACAGTCTCAAGTCTCTCTTAAACATATTTTTCATTGATAGATATAACAGTAGTTGGTTGTGTTAATAAAGACACAAAACAAAAACATATGCGCTGCTGTCTCATATAACTAGACAGTCATGAAATTTGGATTTCACTTCTACAACATCTTCAGATAAAACTTGCTAAAAAAAAAAGGCAGTTTTGAACCTTAGCTCTCTCCACAGTCCCTCTGTGGCACCAGGGGAAACACATCTCGACGAGGAAACAGAGTTCGATACAACACCAGCATTAGACCTGCTGCTGGGTCCCCTGTCTTCACTGGCCTGGCTGACTGTTGCCGTGCTGACCTCCACCACTAAAAGCTCTGTTCATTTGGCTGCATCCTGTATTAACTGTTTTTTTTTTCTTTTTTGCCCTTAATTTTTCTGCTCCATCCATCTTCTTCCTTTTTAGCATGTTTGTTAATTTGAATTTATCCCGCTCCACTTTGTTTTTTTAAAACAGGAACATAACAGTGTAATGACTGACTGAGCGGCTGAGCCAATCACATTTCAATAGAAACAAGGATCAGTTCAAGTTGGGAGGAGCCGCTCGTATCCCCCCTAAATATGCAAAATGTTAGACTGACCCACTCTGAAGTTCCACTCTGTGCCACCTGCGGCCGTAAAAAAAAAAACCCTCCGACCACCGGCCGGTCGGGAATACTCCTGAACCTCCCTATGGCCAGCCCGCCCCTGCTTCTCTCTGTACATTAAACTCGTGGGGAGGGAGGCTTTTTCCTGGGGGAAAATTCCCTGAAGTCTCGGTCAGGAGGGCTGACCATCACAGTGACTTTTTTTCAATACAAGTAACAGAGACACTTACTACAGCAACGCACTTCATGAAATCAGAATCTGGCTGGAAGTTTCGCTGACTGACTGACTGACTGAACACTGCAGATTTTTACTGGCAGCACCATCAAGAGAGACTGGAGCTGTTTTTCTGTTGTATCTCTGACAGAGTAACTACTCAACTAATGTCTGCTGTGGTAATAAACTGCACTCATTGTCACCACAGAAAGTTGAGTGTTGCCAAATAAGCCAAAAGAACCCAGAAATCTCTCAGACCGCATCATACAAAATCACAAACAAGCACAGTAACTCCAGATGCTTTCACTACCTCTGTCAGAACACCGAGCGGTTGCCCTTCCAACTCGATTTCTTTCCTCCAGGGGCGATCTGTCTGACCTAGGGCCAGATTCATGAACTCCACCGGGGTCATCCAGCTCGTCTCGGTGCGGATACTCTTCCCACAAGTCCCTGGTGGAAATAATAGAAGAGTTTGCTATATTGCAGATTAAACACATTTAGCTTCTCGTGTGTATGGAGAGATATAAATCTACCTGATGCAAATCGATGTTTATGTAAGGTCCCAGTTAAAGCTCCACACGTCACTCTGAACACCTTCCTGCCGCTGTCATGACGGGCCTCTGACTGCCACTCGGTCTGTTCCTCTTCATCTGTGGGCATGTTGAGAGTATAATTAACACGGTGACAGGATAACCATCTAAAGTCATTTATTTCATAATGTGCCAGCACCTGTGACATCTGAGGAACTCCCTCTGCTGTCTGATGAAGTCCGGTCTTCGTTGTCCTCATTTTCATCTTCACCATCGTCCTCCTCTGTGTCAGACACTGTAAAGGAGGAGGTGAGCGGCCACTTTACAGCTGCTTGGATTTATTTAATCATTTCTCCTGCATTAGCAATTAAGAGGCTGCCTGTTTTTCTCAAATATACACATTTCAAATTCAAATTTCATAGACAGATAGAGCATCTGCTATGGTGCCTGTTGGGCTCTGGCGATAACATTAGATTTGAGCGTTTTAAAATTTCATGTGAGGCACCAGATGCTCTTGTAATGCAGTGTTCCCTCAAAAATACCCTTGTAGTTAGCAGCAGCAGTTAGTTACTCGGGTGATATGCAGCCCCCTTTATTAGATATTTCACCTTTAAATAATATAACACCACGTACCTGTGATAGAATGAGCAGATGGGAGCAGCGTTTTCTTTGCCTAGCGTGGAGAAAAATAAGGACAGTGTTCAGGTCAGAATCACAGAAACAAGATACACATGCGTTTATTTCTGTTGTTTTTGTTCGTACCTTTTTATACCTCACTGATGTCAGGTGACCTTCCTGCAGAGGAGTTGGAAAAAAACAGAAAATAAAATGACTGTCTGGATGGATTAGTGTCACACAGTCACGTTCCAGGTACGTTCCGAGATAAAAACTCTCTTTCTTACAAACCTGTATCAGTTTTCCCAGGGTCGTGCCTTCACATCGGATGCTGACCTTCCAGTTCTTAAAGCTCTCCCTCCCTGCCAACCTCTCGAATTCATTGGGAGTGAACCACTGTTTATCAACCACAATGCATTTCTCTCCTGAAACATTAAGAGCTTTGTTAATATGTTAATATCAAACATAAATCTACCACTACGTCAACATCAGAGTTTTCATTTTGAGCGTGCCTTTGCATAAAATCCAATTGAAGATTCACTGATTCAGTTTCCCGTGTGAGTATGAATGAGACAGTGATGCTCGTGTTGCTTTTTCAGAATCAGATACTTCAGACATTCAGATTTCCTGCCTGACCTTCAGCCAGTCTGCGTCTGTTCAGGAACCCTTTCTGGTGTCCACAGGTCACAGGCAGCTGAGACTTGTAGATGGCCCAGGTCCAAATGTCGCCCCTCTCTCCCTTCTTCAGAGGGGAAGCTGGAAAACACAAGCAAACAAACAAAAAAACAGCTATTTGACATTTCAAATGAAAAACTCTCTTTTTACTGATTAAAGTAAAGAATGAGAGGTTTCAGTAGTATGATTATGAGATAACTTAGCTTGCATGCTAACCAGACAGCCTTGACCCATCCCACTTCAAAGTTCCTGTCCCAGCTGTGTCAAGACAAACACTGCACTGGTGCTCTGAGCCCCCAGTCTGGACCACTACATGCACAGCTAACTGAGCTAACTAGCTAATAGCAGCCACAGTTAGCAGCACTTAGCTCACACTCGCTAAAATGCTGATCGCATTTATTTTAACTTCACAACAGTTAACCCACTCTTACAAATAGCATATCACACATCAGTGAATGTGTAAACTCTGCCTTGATGTTAAGCCCTGATAACAGACTACAGGGGGACACTAGCGACTTACAGAAGTTTATATTCCTCACTGGAGATGATGGACAGGCCTGCTCCTCCTCTTCTTCACGCACGCGCTTCCTTCTCGGTTTTCTCTTCTTTTTCACTGAGTTGGTTTTCTTCTCTTCCTCTTCCTCTTCCTCGTCCTCTGAGAGCTCCTTCCTTTTGCCTCTGCCAGTGTCTTCCTTGTCCACCCTCTCTGGCAATTGTGTGAAGTGGAAGGACCCTGCAATCAGATTAATGTCCACAGATATGTTACACATGACATAACAAACAACATAACAAATGACAGTGACAGAATGATGAGAAGTATATATGTCTTGTCTATATGATGTATGTCTAATGCTGGGTTTTTTAGTCAAATCGGCCTGCTCATTTTAATAAAAAATAACGTTATTTGCCACCGACTTATTGACAACTTATCCCAGAAGGAAGTTATATGATACAATGCCGTATCAATAATAAGTTGCGACCTTAATGTCCACTGTGAAACCAGTCGATGTCCTCACTGTTTGAGTGGCCAGGACGGTGGTAAAGCGGGAGGTTAAGAGGTGCCGGTGAAATTAGCCATTAAAACAGACTATGTTAACTATGTTCCCATTTTCAGGGATCATAGATGTTGTATGACTTGGCCAGCTCTGGTTGCAGTGAACCCACGTTTATTTATAACTAACGAACGCTTCAGAGAACATGTGCGAAGACCACGCCATGCAGGCACACAGCAGAGAAAATAAAGGCCGCACATGTTTCAGAGACAACGGACAGGAAAACCTGATCGCGAGCAAAACAAGATTCGTGAGTCTGACCGTCCATGAGGCTGTTCCGCAGCATCCTCAGGACGGGGTAGTGGTTCATGATGGTCTCCCTGAACACAGAGCTCCAGAACAGTTTGATGTGCTGCGACCGCTCCCTCTCCAGCCAGTCCAGAACGTCGTAGAGAGCTTTCCTCAGTCGGTCTTTGCTCTTCATGCGACTCATGTCCTGCACAGACACACAGACAAGTACAGAGAAGATCAGAGTTCAACATTACCGCATGCATGAGCACGACCGTCGTGATTAGTTTAATAACGATTAATGTGATGGTATTTCTGTTCTTTTCTCACTTTTGGTGTGATTGCCTTGATAAGTATCATCATAGAGTATCTGCTATTCTAGGCTTAATGAAGCAACTGCTTATTATCTTGATTTCCTATCTCAAAAAGTCAAAACTTACAGTCAAGAAACATGTTTTGGTGGTGCATTTGAGGGTGCCCGGGGCCCCGGGGCACTAGTCCGGCCCTGGCTTTTAATTAGTTTCACTGTTATTACTGTTACTATTATATCCATAAGTTGTTTATTGAGAAAAATAATTTAACAGTAGCAAGTATAAACTTTAATAGCTGCTTTCATGAACGACTCCTGATATCTAACAAGCAGACAGACAGACAGACAGACAGACAGGCCCATCTGCTCCAGCGCGCAGCTCATTCAAACTGCGGAAGGGGCGGGAGGATTAGTAACGTGCCTAACGCCGCTTCCACCTCAGCGCCTCACCTTGTACCTGTCCTCTGGGATCAGGTCGTGGTCCCTGAGCTGGGTGATGAAGGTGTGCGGGTTCTCCAGGCAGGACAGCTCCGTCTTCTGGACGTGGAGAAAGTGCAGCAGCTTCTCGGGCTCTAAGAAATCCAGCGGGTCCATCTCCGGTCAGCGCGCTGCTCTGCAACAGGCACCACGGCAGGGCGATCCACACGTCCTCCAGGTGTTCCACTCAAGCTAAGGCTCTGAATGAACACATGTGGCGCTAAAAACAAACTGCGTCATGAATCAAAACATTAGAAGGAGCAGATTGAAACATGGGCGGAAGTATCTATATCGCCGATCACAATTTGTAAAAGGGATCTGCCCACAAATGTTTCTCAGTTCCTCCTTGTGTGACGTTTGGAAAATGAAACTAATTATAGTTCTTGCGTCAAGTCGCAGTTCTGCTCTTGTGCCAGCAGAGGTCGCCATCCACCACAGAGAGACTGAATCCTTTGTAGCTCCTGACCTGGGCTTGTAGTTTTTCACCTGGGATTTGTAGTTCTTATCTTGAGGTTTGTAGTTCTTTTCCCGGGGGTTGTAGTTCTCGTCCTGGGGTTTGTAGTTCTTGGATGTTTTAGCAAGGCTTGGGTGACATGACTTAAGGTTAAAGCTTGTGCAAATGTCAAAATGTAGTAGTAAACTCATCAGTTCCTCAGTATGTTTCGATCATACAGGGATCAACAGAATCATCCTGTCTTAACTGTCTGTGCAGGATCCAGCAGAGGCTTTCAGGGCACATGCAGAGGGCCTTCCTGTCACTACCGGGCAGAGGAGAGAAGAACAGCCAAAGGGAGTGCTAGAACCAACAAAAAAAGTCCCTCATAGTCGCTTTAAACAACACCAACACTCCCCCAGGGAAATCCCAGTCCAGGGAGAAACAGCCAATAAAGCTGCCCAGTTAACTTATTAGCTTATTAGCCAAAACAGCTACAATTAGCAGCAGTTAGGAGTTGCTCAGTTACGCTGCCCCCTGTTTTCTTTAGAGCATGAGTGTGGTCAGTTCTTACGTACTGCACCTTTAACATATATTTTCAAATACAAAAATATGCTCTTAACATGATGACTTGTTTCACTATGAGAATGTGATCCATTTATGCATACTTCATTTGGAAAATCTAGAAGAACTGTATGATTAAATCATTATGTTTTTACTTGTTTTTTATTCCTCAACTTAATGGCGCTTTAGAGACTAATTTGAATTTTTTACTCCACTACATGTAATGGATAACTTTGTTTTTAGTTACTTTTAACAGTTTCAGATTAATAACTTAAATTGATCACATACCATTTGGTAAATCACTGGTGTCAGATCAGCACTCATAATCGGGCGACATACATATGTCAGTTAGTGTTGAAAGGTAAAAATGGTGCTGGAGCATCTTAAATAAAATACATTCTGAAGTCAGTCACAGAAGCAAATTAGGAAAAACTGTGAAGAACTTTGGGAAAATCAAGAGAAAACAGCAGATCCGTACCACCTGTATCTGAACAGGCCGACTGAGGAGGCTGACGGGTCTGCAGGGATAAAAATCATCCACCGTCAGTGGAGTCCCAGGCAGCCTCTCCCTCTAGGGTTTGAAGTTATACTGTAGATACCACAAGATAAAGATCGACGGAGCAAAAAAACCTCTATTCCCATATCTATTCTCCTGGCAGTGACTCAAGACATGGAGATATATGTAGGAGTCTGGGAAAAACATGGTCCAGGGGCTTAGAAATACTTGTGGGTGTACACTACAGAGCATCAACTGATTATTTTTATGACATTTGTCGACATGCACATTAAATGTTTGTCTGCACTGTCGTGACACTGATATTGACTGCTACAGACGACATAAGACTGCTGTTGTCTTTGTTTATCTGTTGTTTTTAATGTGTCTTTATGTTCTGTGTTGTACCACAAACGCCTCTCAGAGGACATTAAGGTCATAAATTATATGAGTGAGACGTCATCGATGCCCAGGGGGGTATCGACATATTGACCTCGCAGCATGTGGGGTAATAGCTAACATTTGGTATATGTTATACATAAAGTAATTAAAATTAGCACATATTTAACAGCTCTTGATTTTGTTTTTTTGTGCTGAAGTAAAATTTAAAATCCATGACCTTCACTTGAGACATAGTGTTTCTGCACAATGGTATTTTAAAGACTCCAAACCACTGAAAATCGCGGCCCCTAAATGATTAAAGAGACGAGAAAATAAATTAGGTTCACCTTTTCAGACTTTTCTCAAATTGCTCTGCTTTTTCTTATAAAATACTGCATGCCATACCTCTGCAAATATCCTTAAAATTTAACAAAATCCATATTCATCAATCACACAGACTGACTCTCAGGGTTAAGGCATATTACTTTCAGCTGCTTTCAGCTCATACTTTTTCAGCATAAAAGCCGGCGGTTGAGACGTGAAGTCAGCACACTGAGCTGAACCATTTTATTCAGGTTAATTCATTAGAAAACCTAAAGGTGCATTATGTAAGAATCGGCTACCTG
The DNA here is from genome assembly GCF_904848185.1 of Acanthopagrus latus. Taxonomy (NCBI): domain Eukaryota; kingdom Metazoa; phylum Chordata; class Actinopteri; order Spariformes; family Sparidae; genus Acanthopagrus; species Acanthopagrus latus. The sequence goes on along the minus strand of NC_051061.1, from coordinate 7,502,298 downwards.
TCAAATTCATACTCAAACAAATAATTTGGGTTAGCATATCACCAGAGTAACCGCTAACTGCTGCTAGCTGTAGCTGACGTTAGCTCAGTGAGCTGTACAGCTAGCGGTTTGGACTAGGAGTGCGGGCACCAGAGGAGTGAAGGTGCCTGCACTGCTAGCACAGGGGGCTTGGACTGTGATGCCAGGTGGCTAGCCTGTTAGCATGCGTACTTCAGTACACAGACATCATCTATGACGTCAAAACCGCTTTTTGATCACATTCTGTTGATCATTTTAGTTACTTTTGAACAACTAAAATTCTTACATACTGCACCTTCAATAATGGAAAACAAAAACATTTCCACACCGACATGATTTAGAGCTCTTTTCCTCAGTCGGGCTGTTGATTGAAGTCTTCATCATCTCCTTCCAAGTCGTTGTAAATTACTTCTCTGTGCTGACGCTGACAGGTCTGCACCACCTGCAGGATGGCTGCCAGGCGCCGGTCCAGAGCAGAGAGGTGCGGCTCAGAGAGGAGGGGGGCAGTGGCAGCCAGAGGGTCCTGAACCAGCGACTCCCGCATGACATCACTCAGACGGACGGCGGGGAGGGACAACAGGCGCAAGCGGAGGAGGGTGGACCGACGGATCCTACGTGAAAAAAGGACAAAAAGGACATTTACACAAGTTTCCACAGCACTACTTACTCACTTGAATATTTGCAGTTTATTTCATCCACCCTCTCATATTGCTTCACCTGCAACACTGCTTCAGAGGAGTCAGAATAGTTGGCTCATCCCGAGAGTGACGCCCAAACCTGTAAAACACGGGACAGTCGTGAGAAACAAAGGCCCATAAATAAGATATTCCCACCGTGGCTGACGCTGTTAGAAACAGACAATTAGAGCTGTTGCAGCTGGCTGAGCTGAGACGAGTCAGCAGATGTTCGTGGTACTCACGCCCGGCCGTTATCAAGGTGCAGCAGAAAAGTCTCATTGCCAAATTTCTCAAACGTCTCATAGTGATGTCTGTCCATGTTGCCTTTGAATGAAAAACACTCATGTTTATTTTAGGCCATGTGAGAGACATTTTGTAGAAGTGAAAAGAAGACATGAGAAGTTAAGAAAGACATTTGCTGCATTAACATGGGAGATAATACTCTGATTTCATCGTCTACATATTTTGAGTTTCCCTTTCCCTCTTTACACGTCACTGACCGCCAGATTACACTGCCTATAATCCCCATCATGATTGCCAGCTGAGTCTGAAAAACAGAGGCTCACTCATGAGGAAGTCCAGTATGGCCATATCTATGAGATCCACCAGTCTGGTGCCGTGATTGTAAGGAGGCGTCTGTTTCACTTTGTCACAGTAGGCCGGGTCCTTCTCCCACCTGGGAACAACAATGCAATTACGCAGAGGCAAACACACACAACAAGGGCCAAAACATGCTGTTTGGCTCAGCTTATCTGGTAATGTGAGGGGTTTACACATCTTTTCTTAGGCCTCCTGAACTGCCAACAGACTCACCGGGATACTATCTAACATGGTTGATATTTTAAAATCTGAATGATTACACCTGTATTTCCCGAGCCGTACCATAACAACCAATGAGAGAGGCATCCTGGAGCAGCTGACGGTGCACATTCTAGCCCTCGAGGCTAATGTTAGCTAGTATACTACTGTTGACAGTAATTGTTGCACCATGCTTCAGTTCATTTTCCCCGTGAGATCACGTGAGTGGGATTACATGTGAGCCCAGCTTCAGTCCACAGAGCCATTGAGCTAGAGTGCTGAACCGCTGTATTATAATATCGAACATGGTGCAAGCACCAAATGTGGCACTGCACTTCATTTGGTCCTTAGCAACAAGCCTGCCAAGTGTGAAGTAGATCTAATTAATGGTTCTCAAGGTATGTGTATAAACAGACAGGCAACATCAGGCTCTTTTCTTTTCTTACTGCTGAGGGATTCTTTTGCAAACACTTTAATGAGTTTTGGTGATAAGTTTGAGTTTTATCAGTGATTGGTTTGTCATTGTCTGGAGGCCATCACAAGTTGAAGACACACTGAAGGTGCAATATGTAGGAATTTTAGTTGAAAATATTCAAAAATGTTGACCACAATCATCAACAGAATGTGAAGAAATAATCGTTTTGACATCATGATGTCCATGTTTTGTGCTGTAGAGATATCTACTAGTGTCTGCATTTTAACCAGTTAGCTACAGCCCGTTCCAGTCACAGTCAGTCGGTCCCTGTGCTAGTGGTGTAAAAACTAGTGCCGGTTGACCACTAAACGCATAGTTATTTGGGCTAACAGCAACAATAGTTACCAGCAGTTAGTGGTTCCTCTGTTGATATGCTGCCGCCTGTTTGTTCTGAACACAAATTCGACAGGTGGACAGTTTTTACATATTGCACCTTTAATGTGAGCTCCTGCACACACACACCTGCCTAAAAATAAAACCTGCAAGAGAAATATTTAAAAATGTGCAAAACGTTCTCCAACAGTCTATAACAGCCTCATTCACACAGTTACACTCACAATGAGTTCCATGTATTGACATCAATAGTGTTGACTGACTTTGACTTGACTGTCTTTGTGTAAACCACAAATTTAATGTTGTGTTGCAGTTTTTGATTCACTCCACTGGGGGGCAGCTAAGACTCATGATTCTACATCCACTGAGAACCCCACAGACGACAAGGTAGAAACATTTCAATATGAACCCCATCAGCTACAAGTTAGTGCAGGGACAGTGCACCTCAAAATAAAAACAACAAAACAGTGTTTTCCTCTTTCCTGTACTGCTATCTGTCCATCATGATTGTTAAGTTATGAGCCGCTGAGCTTTGGAGATATCTGCTGTAGATATGTCTGCCCTCTCTTGAGTATAACAGAATTAGATGGTGTTTGCAAAATTTGTTAGCTTAGTTAGCTCAGTCAGCTGACATCTCGTCCATGCACACTTCCTCCTGCACGGTCGGTCGATATCTCCAAAACACTGCAGCTCAAACCAAAACACCATACATGGACTAAAAGCAGTATATGCATGTTGGATTTTCGGGCGAACTATTCCTTTAAAGCAGACACTCAAATGGAGGCGGACAGAATAAGATGACTGTCTGTTTGAATTGTTATTATTAGCACATATGCTATTAACAACAGTGATGACATGACCGCTGACACCTTTAATACCTTTAACCAAAGCTACCGATAAGACTCAGACGGTACACCCACTGTGCTAGCTTGGTGCGGCTGTAGGAGCGTCTCCATGGCGACCTCCAGGACCTGCGGGGAGCGAGGGTGAGGTCAGGTAGCATGGCGGCCAGGGAAACCTCCAGTGCATGTGGCCGCCCGCACACTGGGTGCTCTAATGAACAGTAGTACTCGCACTGGCCGTAGAAGCACACATTTCCCACTAGAAGGAGTCAGACAGGACGACAGCTTGAGTTTAGCGGTCGGGAAGATTGAACGCGCTAGTGTTTCGGTTTTGCTTTGTGGACGAGCAGCTGGGTGCAGGCGTGGAAATAAACACATACCAGGGGAAGTGAAGAAGGTCCTGGACAGCTTGTGGTCGGTGGTGATCTCTCTGACCTCTGAGGTGACGTTGATGAGGCGGCCGACCACCGGAGGCACCCTGTTGAAGCCCAGCAATCTGAGAAAGGACGAGGTAGAGAGACCGGATCATGGGCAAGAGCTTTGTGAATGAATCATTCCAGTGTTGGACCGGTGACCCGGTGGCGACTGAATGAACTGTCCGCCCTGCGGGACACCTGCTGCCTGCTGACACAGCACAGACTCCGTTACCTGTCGAGGTGGAAGGCAGCGATCTCTGCGTTGTGTCTTTCAAAGTCGGAGAAGTAGAAGAGGTTCCCATCCGTCTCTGCATCTCTGGACTGTCTGTGCAACAAGAACACGTACAAGCACGAATGCACAAGGCTCAGTGTTGAAGTGCTTGCAAAATCTGTGACCTCTACACTGTAGAACCAGAGCAACGCAAACACAGTCATTTCTGTTTTCAGCAGCAGTGGTGTCTTACTTCATGGGTTTCAGCAGAGCTTGTCCGTAGTTTGGGAACGACATGAGCAGTTTGAGCTGGGTGCCGCCCGTCTTCTGAACTGAAAGATACAAATAAAGTGAGGAGCGTGTGATAATAGTCAGCCCAGTCGCCAGTATCAAATGTTGCCATCAGAATCACAAACAGAATTTCCTTTATTTGTCCCGCAAACGGGGGCATTTCTTCATCACAGCAGCCAGAGGACAACGGTGTTGTGATAAACAATAATAACAGTAAAAGAATAAACAATACAATAAAAAAAAGTCAGAAATAGGAAGAGTGTAACAGACTGCCACTCGCGCAGCACCATCTTGTTCGATTCGTCATTGTATGTTCCTGCAAACCACGCATAGGAAAACTTTGTACGCAACTTGTCAGCATTTCTACAATACCCCAGTGTCAAGTGTAATTATTTTGCTGCATGTTCTTACTCAGTATTAGTCCTTGTAATGTCTACAATAAATACAGTCGATGCAGTAATTAAACAAAGCGAACTAACACGTGTCACACATGTCTGATTACATGTTACAAGAAATAATGCAAATAACGAAGATTCTCAGCAGCCATGGTGTGACAGCATGTCACTAGTTTGAGGACTTCTGTTTAGATGAATCTTGCAGTGACCTCAAGTTAACACCTTTAAGGTGTCTAAAAGTAATTTCACAACATGTGTCTGATCTTTTGAGATTAGATTCCTTGGTACAGAGCCGAATGCATCGAAGTTTCCTGTGATGACGAGATAAAGAAGTCGCGTTCCTGCAATCACTAATGACAAGCTGCTGCTGAGGGTTGATATAGAGATAACCAGGTGAGAGGTGTCAGTGTTTGCTCGTCCACAGAGCAGAATGGCTGCAGTCGCAGAGCTCTCCTTCCTGCTGTTTGCTCTCATCAGCAACATTCATGCAGGGGAACGTATCGTTATCAAAAAGGAATCGGACTTTTACATCTTCAGGCCCCCCAAGGAGGCCGACTCCTGCCTGATCTCCAGATTTGTTGGCGAGGAGAAGCTCGTCCTGTGGAATACGTCTGCCCTCTTGTCCCAGAACCCCACAGTGCCTGAAGACTTGAAACGACGACTGTCAGTTGTCCACAGAGACACTATTTCTTCTTACATGATCCGGAACCTGATCCATTCAGACTCCGGCAAGTACCAAGAGAAGTGTTGGGGCAACGTGACATATGAGGACAACATCACTATTATTGTTTGTAGCGCGAGAAATGAATACAAACAAATTCAAGTCAGAGTTGGAGAAACAGTGGACCTGCCGTGTGAGGGAGCGGCTGACAATCTGGACATCCAGTGGCTCAAGAGTGATTCTGAAAATGAGAAGGACATTTGGACAAGAGTTTTTGGGGACAGTTTAACAACGGTGATGGACGACGTTGTTGAAGGAAGATCCCAAGTGGTGAAAACCTCATCAGGACTCCGTATTTACAACATCACGTTAACATGGTTAAAAGTTTACACGTGTCTGGTGATGAACCAACAGCAGTGCGTCAGCAGTGACATTGTGGAGTTAAAACCACCACGGGAGTGGATCCTCCACTCAGTGGGAGAGACAGCGGTGTTACAGTGCCCTGCTGCTGAGTTCACTGACAACCAGCCTCCACTTTGGACAAAGTATAATGAGAACTGCTCTAACTCTTACTCAGAGGTGGGAAAAAACTACTCACTGGTGCTTTCATCACTTCAGTTACATCACTCAGGTTTATACTATTGCACAATCTGCAACCATGTTCAGCAGTATAACCTGGTGGTGTGCCCCAGATCTGGCCCACCTGCTGTCCAGCTCTTCTCAGAAGGAGACGATGTCACTGTCAGATGCAGAGGTTGGGAAGAGGGTAGCTGGCACTATTGGTTCATCAAGTCAAACCAAACAGATGGCAGACTCTTGAGTGATAGTGATTTAGAATCTGATTCTGATCTGAAGAGCAGACTGAACATATTTTACAGTGATGGCTTGTTGATTCTCTCTATTGCCTCACTGGAAGACTCAGGAGAGTACTGGTGTGTCGTGATTGACCCAGACGAGCGCTGTTTGTCATCATCCAAAACTCTTCTGAAGTCCAGAGAGCCCCCTGGGACGGACCTCACCCTCTACACGGTGAGATCTTCACTGCTCCCTGGTCTGCTGGTGATCCTCTGTGTCGCTGTGGTGGCTGTGAACCAGAAGACCAGGAGAGGAGAGCAGCGTCCAGCTCAGACAGACAGTTCATAAACAAACTGTATGTTCAGTCTTACTCATCATTATGGTTTATCACCTGCTGTACATGTTAGTACTTAGTTCTCTTCACCTTAAATACCGGATGTTCTGTATTATATTATATTATATTATATTATATTATATTATATTATATTATATTATATTATATTATATATGTTGATTGTGACCAAATTCATGCAGACATATTTGAACTTGAGAGAAAGATGGAGACAGATTATTGTTGTTATTATTATTACTATTAATAGTAATACCAGTCACAGTCACAGTTGTAGTATTAATGAGCTGCACAGTATTTATTAACATTTACAAAGTATTATTAACATCAGTTACCGCGTAACAATTAACAAGTGCTCAGTAAAACTATAAACCTTAATTTTAATTAACCACACATTTACTATTTATTAATCATGTTCATTACAAAACAGTTTCCAAACGAGGTTGTCACAATAAAGAAAATGTTATTGATATTGATAGCATGGGAATAAATAGCTGACAGTTATAATATTAATAACAATAATAACAGAAATACAAATAATAATTTTAAGGATGTCCCCTCAGTTTCTGTACTGCTTTGTGTATAGTGATGTTCAATAATAATAATAATAGGCAGTAGTGTTGTTAGTGCTGTGTAACTGTTATTATACTCGGGTCTATATCTGTCATCTGTATAAATAAATAATACACATTGATTCTCAGTTTTTACTGTCTTGATTGTTACTTCTGATTGTAATTATTGTAAGTAACCAATCTCTCAGTGTGCAAAATATATCTTAAAGTCAGATCATGTTATATAAATATTATAACATGATACTGAAGTGTTTTTCTTTTTGTGGCGTGTCAGTAACACGTTTCTGTAGCTCTGAATTTTGTCTTTTGCATCTCAACTCTTTAAAAATGTTCAGAAATAGAATGGAAACATTCATCTGTAGTATCTTATGATAACCATCATTAATAAATACACTTTTTCATAATTATTTCACTGTGAACAAATAATGATCTGCTTTATGAACAATTTATTGACAACTTGTTTATTGTAGAGTTGCAACTGATATAACACTTAATATTATTATTTACTATTTATTAACGCATAAATAATTCATACATACTGTGTAGTTCATCTGTAAACATGATTTAGATGATATTATAAAGTTGCCTGATGAACCTCTACAGTTGCTTGATGAATGATGCATAAAGCATCTCATCGTTTATCCGCAGTGAAATGATGATTAACTACAGTTTTATTCATTATACATTTAACATTTATTAATGATGGTTATTATAATGTGTTATGTATTGATCAAACAATCATTTATATGGAAACACTGATTAGAAATGACAAACATAATCAGGTTAAAAAGAGCTTTTATCATTTTAAATATACTTTGAACATTTTACTGTTTTTTATTTCATAAATTATATTTAAAAATAAAATTATTTTGCTGCATGTTCTTACTCAGTCCTTGTAATGTCTGCAATAAATAAAGTTGATCAGTATTGACAGCTGATCAAGCGCAATGTTTCTTTTGTTTTATTGATGCAGTAATTAAACAAAGCGAACTAACACGTGTCACACATGTCTGATTACATGTTACAAGAAATAACGCAAATAACGAAGATTCTCAGCAGCCATGGTGTGACAGCATGTCCCTAGTTTGAGGACTTCTGTTTAGATGAATCTTGCAGTGACCTCAAGTTAACACCTTTAAGGTGTCTAAAAGTCATTTCACAACATGAGATTAGATTCCCCCCTTAGGGGAAAACAGCAACATCCTGCGACCATCACGGATTAAGCGGAAATAAAATGAAACGAACGAAACGAGATTAGATTCCTTGGTACAGAGCTGAATGCATCAAAGTTTCTTGTGATGATGAGATAAAGAGGTCACATTTCCCCCAACCGCTAATGAGGGCTGATATAGAGATAACCGGGTAAGAGGTGTGAGAAATGACATAGTTTGTCCAATCAGTAATTAATGTGCATTTAAGAACAGCATCAGAATGTGAGAGGAGGAGGGGAGAATGCCTTTTGACTGAGGTGTCAGAAAGCCACATGTGGAGCAATTCTCCACATGGGAGGTTACATGAAGGTAGATAGGATGACATTTACTGTCATAACATCAACGGGTCACTCTCCTGGCAAGACTCCTGGCATGGTCAACCCAAATCTCAGGGAGGGGGGTCACTGTTTTGGGAAGAGGTGATTGATGACTGTTGTAAATGAAGGTAACTTCCTCTCTGATACATATTGAAGTCAGTAACGTTTGGAGAGGTGGAGGGAACGTTCTGACCTTCCTTCCATACGGCATGGATTAAAGAGATCTTAAGTCTAAAATTCTTTGGAGACATAGCAACTCTCAACCTCACGAGGAGATTTTTCCACTACATTTGGTGACGAGGATTTGGGATTGGATGATCTGCTGATGGACACCTGAGCCTGGACTGAAGGCTGAACTGTCGACAGGAGTCTGAAGGAGACTCAGGGAAAGTTCGGCTCTGACAAACGGAGGACTGGACCACCCCTGAAGTCAGGCACGGGTGCAGACAGTGGATGCTCCATCTAATAAGTGAAAATGGGCCAATGTGCAATAAAATATATACGAAATAAGAATAAAGAATGAACTTTGTGGGGACACTCAGTGACTGCTATACAGCCTGTATGTCACCAGACGCATCTGCACACAGGCCACGTCAACCGAACGAAATGAAGGAGGTTGCAGAGGAACCACCTGACACAAAGACTGGAGTTGGGTGGGCCACAGAGTGCTGGACAGAGATCGCAGCGGCTCTGGGTCAACATCGAACTATCAATGACCAGAAGACCGATGCTGCAGAGGGAAGGCGATGGGAACTCTGAGCTTAATCCGCAAGAAGGACGAGACCCGGAAGAATCTCATTGTTAATCCTATTATTAACACCAGCACACCCTCCATCTAGTCCACAACTGGGTACAGAACTTGGCTGCAATTTCACCCATGCGACACATAGACAAAGGAGCTCGGTGCATCACTGCCCAGTTTGCGATTTCAGCTCATTTTAAACACCACTGAGATCACGACACAGGGGCACCTCCGCCACTCTTCAAACAGCTGGGCGGCGTGAATGAGTTAAATCAAAGCTGCATGTGTTCTTTCAGGCGAACAAGGTCCCCGACATCCAGAAGAGGAGGCTTCTCTGGCTATCGCACGCCTCGCTTGTAGGAGCAGGTCCGGCTATTAATTCAGAAGATGTCAATCAAATCCTCTCATGTTTATTTATAACACCTGTTTCCAACTCTGATTAAAGGAAAACTAATCTGAGCGCAAATGTTTAAAGGTATTTACACCGCGGTGGGTGTTAAACATGAGAGAAAAAGGGATGACACAGCCACACAAAAATCAGCCTGTAGCTGAGATTAGTGCTTTAATCTGCAGCGTATAACACAAATCTCGATGTATTATTCATTCTGCGGCGCGCTGAAAACAGCGACAGGGCGTCTGAGACGAGCAAACAGAGAACGAGCGTGTGCCGACAAGAAGTGAAGCTGTGTGCCTGTGTGCGTTTAAGGATGTGTACAGCCGGTTTGTCGGTGTGGGTGAGTGTGTTTATGCGTGTGGATGCTGAGATAATAAGTTGTTGGGAGGATTATAGTCATGACCCGACAACAAAAGAATCAACAGAGCAGCAGATTTACTTTGTTAATAATTTTACGGCAGTCTCTTTTGTCTCGACCTTGGTGCTTTTGCATTTCATTTGGATTTTGGGAGTGGGCGTCGGTGTTGACTGAAGATCATGGTTCAGTCCAATACAGTCCAACACTGTAATCCACTACACCGCAGATATTCAGTTACTAATTCAACAGAGTGAGATATTAAAGCTGAGAAATGTAGATGGACCAGATGTTTTCAACAGCCTGTAACGGATTTTAAAGGGCTTTTATGTAGACAAATGATTTATAAAATAAATAATATATCTACAGAGCTTGTAGAAAGGAGCAGAAGAGAAGTATTTTCTCAAAAACACTGTTGCTGTCAATTAGTAATTTTCCAGTGTCAGTTTCTTCAATGTTTGTTGGGCCCAACATGAGTCTTTTTTAAAAATCTTTTAATTAATTGTTGACTCCAACTTCAAACAAGGTTCATCAGTCGATAATGATACCGCCGTTGGTATCGCGCAGCATCAGTGTTTTGTCAGCATCAAGAATCTTGATCAAATCTAAGTATGGAGTTCTAAAGTCTGTGAGCTGTGTATTGTACTGCCCTATTGTTAGCTAGCTAGTGTTAGCAACATTAACGCTAGCAAGCCGACATTAAAGTTTGCTTGCAAGCGCGAGCAACGTTAGCAAACATTTGCTTGCGTTTGGATGTGAATTCAGTGCAAGGGGTGAGAAGCCAACAACACCATCAGCGCCAAAAAACTCCATCTTTTCGAGCCTTTTTTAAAAGACCAAGCTTGAATCTTCAGTAGCAGTCAGATCTGGTTTATGTGAATATAATCACATCTATTAGCAAATGTGTGTGAGTCATACATAAACATATGTGCGATAAACTAAGTTTACATATTTTCTCATGTATTAGATATATGAATGCCGGGCTACTTGGATGTTGCCTCTGGGCTGGATGTGGCCCCCATCCGACACTCTGCAGCCTCACAAACCAATGTGAATCTGCAAATAGAGTTTTTAATGCAGCGTTAATTTGTCCGCCGTCCCACAAATGTCACACAGATATTCACATTGCGCACACAATCGGTACACTCCTCCTCCGTGTTAGCTTTTCTGCCTTCTGTCCTCGCACCTCGTGACTAAAAAAGATGTGTGGGGTCACTGATATGCTGAATCCTCCGGGGTTTATCCTCCCACCCTTTCATTCTGTGTTACTGTGACTTCATTGTGTTTGGATTCAGTGCCAGCCCAACTTATGTGTCTGCCTGAGGACCGACCTACGTGTGAAACTTTGTGTGAACGTGCGTTTGTGCTTCTAAAATCGTCCTCCTCACCGTTCTAAATATGAACTGTGGCGCAGCTCGCTGTGTTCTCTGAGTGAAACATTTAGCGCTGCCTCTGGCTCCTCGAAGATTAGCTCGTTGGAACAAAGGGATCCCAGTTAAAATGGAGAATGAGGGGCTGATTGATCAAATTTAAATGAGAGGCTTGTACTACTGGGATGATGCGGGGTGAGGATTAGGTCAGCTTCAGCTACTCTTCTGTTTTGAGCAGTGCGGTTGAACGGTGAAGTGAAGAGCTGGACTTCATCTTTGGGCCACCTCGAACCCAAACGCACAACAAGAAGCATAAAGAAGTGGCACTGACATTGAAAAATAGCAGTAGATAATCAAATTTAACTGTAATGCACATTCAAACCTAAACTAGACCTCCGATTAACTGGTTCCGTGGGTTGCCTTGTTTCAGCAAAAGCAAGTAAAGCTCCGATCCAGAACCTTAAATTAAGTGTTTTCATGAGTGGGTTGTGCAGATTTTGGCGGAGCGTGGATGATATTTAAAGAATGTGAATGTCGGCAGCATGTTTTCTAAATATTTCACACCAAGGTGCCAGTGACAAACAATCATATCTTAAAAAAGACTTCGACTTAGAAATAAAGACAGAATGATGATATCACTGGTGATCCTCCACCCTCCTCACTGCGTACCCCTCCTTTGCTTCTGGAGGCTCTCCCCTGACCCCGTCCCTCCTTCAGTCTGTCCTCTCACCTGTTCAACCCCCCCCCGCCCCTCATTTGCTCACCAGCACCGAGGATGCGCTGCGTTGCCAAGTAGTGAGTCAGGCCGGCCAGGTTGGGATCCTTCCTGTTGTACAGCTCCCAGCGAGAGATGCCCAGGTGGAACCGTAGCCAGGGAGGGTGGGTCTCCACGTCGCTCGTCCAGTCCACTTTGTCGTAGCCTTCCTCCTGACTGGCGCTCTGCCTTCAGGAGAGGAAGCGGAGGTGGTAAATACCTGACAGTTTAAGGGTTTGTTTCAGGTCAGCTCTGAGATATAATACAAGCTGTACTGGTGAATGTGTGATGATGAATTTGTAGTAAAATTCCACATGAAGCAACACTTTTGCAAGTAAAGCAACACATTACGGGCCATTACATTCATTTTGCAGAGCATCAGCGGTCTAAAGGCTGAGAGACATTAAAAATAAATATCCCCAAGAGTTATTATTCAGGAAATCTTTTCTCCGGGGCCACAGTCATTAACTGCACCATACAAACATCAGACTACTGCTACACACTCAACATTTCTGGCGTGTCAATGCTTTGAGCTAAATGCTAATGTCAGGGTGCTTAAACGCTCTCAGTAACAATAGCAGTGACGTTTAGCAGGTAAAAGGATGTTTAGACCTAAAATGTTCCCTGTCCGGGTTAAAGCTAGCATATTATCATGCTCTAGCACATAACACTGATTGCTATCTTAGTTTATGGCATTAGTATACAAACATTTTCTAATTCCTATGACAAAATATTTTTGAAATTCTTAGTCTTGTTTGTTATCTAGCTACTGTGATATTTTATAGGCTGATTAGCACTTAACATTTGTTAAAAAGATGGAGACATTCAGTGCAGTAGTTGTTGAGACATTTCAGTTTACAGCAAACACTGCCATCCTAAGAGCTTTATCAGCAAACAAATAGGCTTAAGATCTTATTTGTAAAGTGAACTGAAACCTTTAATATTTACATTATTATTGAAGACTGAAGAGCAGAGTACTGAGCGACTCAGCGCCTCACAGGCTCCTCAGCCTCGTCAATGACTATTCACTCAGAGACCAATGTTCAGGTAAGATACAGAGGAGGAGTCAAAAGCCAGCTGTTTTTGAAAAGCTACTCATCTCACAGGTGCCACCTGCAACTCTCGACAGAGATGATGTTATTGTATCCGCCAGCCAACAAACGTAATACAGATTTTCACATACCTCCTTTGACCTCACACCTCCTGACTAAAAGGGATTGTGGGTCGGCAGACAGTGAGCTGAATCCTACCCAGCCTTAGAACTCTTTCATTCTGTGTAAATGTCATTTCAATGTGTTTGGATTCAACGCGAGCCCAACTGATGTGTGTCTGAGGATCTGTCCACCTACACATAACATGTTCACTGTAGTTCGGTGTGTTCGCAAAGCTATGGATATGTTTTTTTTGACTTGATATGGATACATTTCCTCTGTCTGTGTCACTTACCACTGACTGTCACTATTGATTACTTCTTCCCCCTCCTCTTCTTCACTTCCTGTATCCCTCGCACGTTCATCTGTCTTCACCCTCAGCAGCCAATCGTCGTCCTGCAGCTCCGGGCGTGGCAGGTTGTACAGCGGGTGCTCGAACAACACCTCCAGCTTAGAGCGACCCTTGACCCTTGGAATCACTTTTCCAACTCCAGTCGCTTTCTTTTCCTTCACAGTTGCATCATCATTAGGCGAGTCTCTCCCCTCAGGGTGCGAGGTTTTGGCATTCGGTTTGTGATGCCCTTCCTCCTGGGGGACCGTTGGCAGTTCATGTGAGGAGGAGGAGGAGGCAGCTGAAGACGAGGAGGAGCGGGAGATAGCCTGATGGCGCTGAGTGTCTGTTCTTGGAACAGAGGAAGAGGAGGAAGAGGAGGAGGAGGAGGTGGGAAGTACACAGGCTGTCTGGAGGACGGAGAGACAAAATAATGCCAGAAGGAGGTGGAGAGCGAGGGACAGACACGCCAGACCCAAATAGATGGAGCGAGTGGATTGACGCAGGTGGAGTTTTATCATGCTGGAGGAAAAGAGAGGCAACAACAGGGAGACATTTAAAATCCAAACAGACTGTGAAGCCCTGCCAACCCTTCAAACCTGATCATGATGAAACATTTTGTGATGATTGCATTCCAGTTTGCACACACACACGCGCACATGCGCGCACACACACACACACACACACATACTGTACACACAGAGGAGTGGACAACATTTCAAAAACACCGGATGAATGAAAACTTTTAGTTTGATTTTGCTCTAAAGGAACTGAATAGCTCACAGAGGCTGGTGCATTCAGGTAAAAGCCAGTTAGCACAATACAGCAGTTTTAAAAGAGGCCATGCATACACTGGGAATTTAGGAGATTTTGAAATAAATGTGATGTAGTTATCAGTGCTGGTCACAGTATATATGAACTGATGGGGCAAATATAACAGCACAGAAAGCTGACAGCATATATGGATGAGACAAAGTGGCTGAATGACAGAAGTCAGTGGGAGATAAGCTGGTAAGAGGACTACAGGTCCATAGTCATGCTATCAGCTGTGAGGCTGAACAGCAGCACGCTCACACTGAGAATGCTAACATGTTAAGTGCGTGGAATGTTTATCATGTCAACTTTCTTGGTTAGGCTGCCAACATTGCCTGCTACTGGTGGGAATGTCACTTGACATGAGGGTTTATCCTCTGGGCACCATGAATATATCTGTAGCAATCACCCCAACACGTGTGAATCTCAGTAAGATTCATCACCTGGGAACCATGAATGTCTGAAGTGCAGACTGACCACGCTGCTAACATGCCTGAAGCGGTTTCTGTTGTATACCAGTGGACAAATGGAATGATATTGATTATCCTCCAGCAGGGAAATGGCGCACAGTGCTATGAATTGCTTATGGAATGCTAAAAAAATGTTAATTGCTGAAAGCCAAATGGTGTGTCCAACCGTCACCTGCTGTTGTCAGTGCCTGAACATGTTAGGTATGGGAGCCGCATTAGCTCCGGTTGTGTCATTTCACGTCTGCACGGTTGTGTAACAGCATTCAGAAAACCCCAGCGGAGCGGACGCCATGGTGCAAACCAATCTCCGGTGCTACATCCCACTTTCAAGGATGCAGTTAAACACCTGCTTCGGCCTCCTCGGTTTAAACACAACTGAGTCATTACGGGATGTGAAGTGTGAAGTGTAAACTAGAGGCTGTTCTCGGTCACATCGACAGGCGAGCCTCTAGAAGAACCACCACACATTTGAAGCCGTCAGACCGACAGGTGGACGGGCAGAGAGACTCATAAATACACACATCCACGCCGCGCTCATTAACCACAGAGCTGTCAGATAATCATTTACATCAAACCCTCAAAGAAAGAAAAGCTCACTAAGAAAATCAATACATTATTGAGCAGCTTGCTGCTCCCAAATTCCCTGTGTGGACCAGCAGTGCTGGAGGAATTACTCACATGTCTTTCCCATTTAAGTCCTTCTTTTCTTCTCCTGCTTTTTTATTCTGCTCCCCTTCCACTGTTAGTGAGGAAGATATTCAGAATTTGGTGGCATTTCCCCCCCCCACCTGGTAGGTTGCACGTGTATGTGTTTGTTATCTTGCAGTCACTGCAATCTAAACAGAAACAAGAGGACGGCTGTGTTGCGGTTGCGGTGACCTGTGTCTTTGTGACCCACAGCTCAGAGCAAATGGAATCAGTACATACTGCCAAATGATTTTTTAAATCCGCCTGGATCGATAGTAATAGTGTGCAAGAAGCTTACATAATGTGGTGTGGTGGGCTGGGAAAAAAAAACAACTTTACTTTTCCTCTCTCAAAAGCAAGAAAACATTTGGTGCTTTTCTCCCTTTCTTAAAGATTTCTGTCTCTGGGTCTGACATTTCAGAGGCCAATCGATGTTTTCTTCATTCATTTGGCTCTTTTTCGTGGAGCACAATGGTCGGCTTCAACACTCAGGGAGAGTATCAGAGATGTCAAGAGCTGCGAGCTCGATCTCCTGTTACAAACCGGCGCATTAAAGCGCGCGCAGGGGACCATGCAGAGTAATCAATTCGTATTCTGAGGGAGCCCAGATTAAATCAAATATTCATCTCTTTAACGGTGTCTTTGAACCTGTCCTCTGTTCTTCCCTCCGTCCCCCCACGTTTTTTGTCCTAACCATCCATTACAATCTCCCGCAGTGCCTTTAAATCCTTCTCTCTGAGTTTGAACATTTTCTGTCCTGTGAGGGTTGAAAAATCATTCTCTCGCCTTCTGCTAATTAGAAAACTATACTGTTAATTAGCCAACTTTGCTCGGAGAGAGAAAATGCATTATGCATGTTGCTGCAGGTCCCGGGGGGATAGGCTGTTTTCCGAACCTGAGGCGGCGTGTCGCGGCTTAACATGCAGCGCCTGAGTGTTTCGTTGCGTGTAAACGACTGTTAAACGTCACAAAGGAGATTACAACCTAAACACATACGCAGACAGAGAGGATAGATCGCTTGTTCAAAACATTAGATGCTGAAGTAAATTGGAACAAATGATGCAGGCGACGGCCTTTGTTCGGGCAGTTCTTGTTAGCTGTTGCTATTTCAGCCTGCAGGAGCTGGTAACACGTAAATATCAACACTCATGTTCTCCCTCTATTTTTGTTATGATAGCTGAGCTCACCAAGGAAACAGTATGATAATTACTGCACAATCAGGTCAGCGAGAAATCTTCCAGCAGACACTGACCCAGCTAATTCTCACCAGGAATGAAATCGCAGCAAAGCAAACAGAACAGCCTACTGACCTCACAGGGCGTCATGTGGAGATGGAAAACAAAGTGTCTTTGCGAGGTGGTGGGCAAAGGAGTTGTTTTTCAAAATGCACCGACTCTCTGGAATCAGTATTCAATATCAAGTCTTGCTTTACTACAAAAAAGAACCTAATGGTTAAGTAGTTAGTATTTAATGAGTCTATTGGGTAACTACTTAGTATGATGCACTTTACTTGAAGGTGCACAGAAACAGTAACTAATGATTAAGTAATAAGTAATTGATGGGTCAACACTACTTTGTGCCAATCTGAGGGTGGTTGATATTTATTCAGCTCATGAAGAAACGGCCCAGTAAGTTGATTCATCAATGTCCTATCTCCCAGTCTGTTCTCCACAAACTCATAATTATCTACTATCTAGTCCTCGAGGCACACTTATTCAGGGATAACTCATTAATGATTCATGAAACTCATGCCTTGCACGCTACTCAGTAACTACTCCCATTTTTGTTTACTTTATTTTGAAAAGAGCAACTGTCTCACTCAGGGCTCATATTGTCTGTGTAGCATGTTCACTGAGTGAGTGTATCCCTGCACAGAACTGACTCACAGCTTGCTTTATCAGAAATTCCTTTATCAGTCTCGCAAAGGGGAATCTTGTGACAAATGGAAGGAGCCTGGGTTTAACAAACCGGACGTGGACACACTGAGCATGGTTGTTTTTATCAATACAAGAGTTAGTCCCAGTCACACAGAGTATACTTTTATATGATACATTTTGAAAGGCCATCTTTAATGCATTTTGCTTCCTCCAGAGCAAAATCTAAGGTCGCTTTATGGTCGGCTGCTTAACAGCATACCGAGAGAAAAACTTGCGCTCAGTTCAAAGCTGCTCCGATCACTAAAGGCACGACCCTGCATCCAGACCATTCAATGCTCTGGATCAATTATAGCAGGAACACAACCTGCTTTGCACCGGGTTACATTACGTACCATATCTACCTTTCTGCAATTTGCCATATCACATTCACATGACTTGTATATGAGCTGATTTTCATGTCACGAGGATGTGTGCATGGCTGTGGCCTTACAGCTTCGCAAAATGACAAGTCAGTGTCTACTGTTCGGGACTACATTTGAACATAAGTTACTGTAAAACCACTCGTCACTATATGCCACTTGTCAGGATAAATATCCTTTTGAACACGTCATGTTTGTGGCAACAAAACCATTTTTTTTTAAGCCAAAAAAAAAAGGTTTTCCTAAACCCAGTCAAGTGTGTTTTCTGCCTAAACCTAACCAGACAAGAACAACATCAAACTGAAAACTAAACTTTAAGAAATGTAAAACTTTGACATAAAGAGATGTCAGTGTAGTCCCAACATGTCCATGGCTGATTAATCAACCCATTGCCAGCATTTACTTGGTTGATTTGGTTGCATAGACGTAAACCATAAACAAATCCTTGTTTCCGTGAACCTTTTGCTCCTTTAATTGTTGCCTTCACCTTCACAGCCTGGTCCTACTGCATTTTGCCCAGTTTGAAAGGCCAGCGTGCAGAGGTCAGCCTGTTACAAACAGGTTCATTAACCAGTCATATGAAACTGGCATCTCTTGACATAAACAAAGAATTTCCAGTGTGGATCCACCTGGTTTCTTACCTGGTTTGGCCCGCAGACCGTAACTTGAGTATCAGTGTCGTACAGGATGTCTGGGAATCAAACATGACTATGTATTTTAAATCTGTGTTGCTTTCAGTTTCTTTGTAGCCTTTCTCCCGTCTTTATTGCCTTTCTCCCACTCACACACACACACACACATAAAACACGCTCAAACACTCACATTCAAACAGCGAAAACATCCTTCAAAGCTTTGAAGCCCCGTTTCCCCTCGCAGCAGTGGCAGCTTAATGTAGGTTGCTTGGAAACAACCCAGAATTTGGCACCTAATTGGAGCGTGCGTGCGCTTTATACAGCAGGGCGAATGGCGACTCTGTTGTGCAAACTCAGGATAGTAAGACAAAGTGAATCCAAGATCACATCTGGCGCATTAGAGGGAGGACTGGTGGCAGAGGGCCTGTCGGATCATGCGGAGGGGGACGACCGCTGAAAGCTGCGGAGCCCTAATGTGTCTGTTTTTGTGCGCCACGCACGCTTTTTAATGTTTGCTTAGAGAGAGAGTGTTACAAGCATGTATGAATTGTGTCTCCTCATGTATGCGTGTGTGTAAAAACTGCTTGAGTGGCCTTATGAGCACCCAAGGGTGCAAGAGTTTTTCCTTTTTTTAGGTGTACGCAAGCAGAATACAAAGAGCGGCGGAGTGTTTAATCATGTGTCGGCCGATGTTTGAAGTGCTGGAGGCGCTAGATCTCTCTGTGGTTTACTTTCTCTTTGTGTTTAACGTACACTTTCTGTTTGCAGGTGTGTGTGTGTGTGTGTGTGTGAAATGCAAAGCGTTTCATCATGTGTTGCCTGCTGTTTGATGTGATGGCGGGGCTCCTCGGTCTTTCACTCATCCTCCTACTCCCTCTCTTCCCTTCTCTGTCACAGCTTATCTCTCTTTTCCTTTCTCTCACCTGCTCTCTTCTGTCTTCACCTCTCCTCTCGTTTTCCGCCTACTCCCTCTCTTCCTCCCCCACCACCACCTCTCTCTCCCTCCCGCTCTCTTTCTCTCTCTCTGCAAAGCTCAGAGGCCCGAAGTCTTTGAAAGCATTGACTCCTGTGGCTGCTGCTGCTGCTGCTACACTCCCAGTATGGATGGGCATGAATATTTCATCTGGGGCGAGAGAAAGAGAGAAAGAGAGAGAGAGAGAGAGAGGGAGGAAGGGAATGGAGGCGGGCGACTGAAAGAGGAGTGGGAGAAGAATGAGAGGGTTGAGACAGGAGTGATGGAGCGAAACAGCCTAAGAGCAATAGGTACAAGCGAAGACAAAGAGGGGACAAATGCGGATGGCGAGGAGAAAGAGAGCGAGAGAAAAGCAGGAGAAGACAGAGCGAGATGGAGGGTAGGGGAGCTAAGATAGATGTTGGAGGAGAGGGGGAAACCGTAAGGACAGAGCTCGCGTGGAATACCAACTAGAGTTTCGAGCAACAATGTCTTTGATACACACAGTTTTTATTTCGAGTGACACGTTTACTTCTTACTCCACTTGCAAGTGGAAAACCCCATAATGCAACCCAGCCTCCATGTATCCCCGGCGGAGTAATTCCAATCTCTCTCTTCGTATACATTACCTCGCTCCATCCATCTTTCATAACCTTGTGTGCACTCCCCCCATCCCCCTCTTTCTCTCCCTCTCTCTCTCTCTCTCTCTTGTCGTCCATTTCAAGATGACAGATTGTGAGATAATCTAATCCCGCATACCTGCTGCTGTTGCTCGGCATGGCGATCTGTGTTGCATGTTCATATTACCATGAGAGGAGGAGCGGGGCAATTAAAGAAGAAGAAGGGAAAATGGAACAAAGGAAGACCCCGGCTTGCCTTTAGAGTAAGACGTACGGTGTAGTGAGCGCATGAATTACGTAAAGACTACTCATTCATCAATTTATCAATGACAGCGGCTGTACAGTGTGCGAGTCGACAATACAGTAGATCTTACAAGATGGTTAGCTCACATGCATTCTCTCTTGTCCTTGGTGGCTGTGCAGCTCTGCTAGTTAATTAGAGACAAGCCTGAGGTAGGTTATGAAGCTCCGCACTCCACACAAATGTATTGACTTCTGATTATTCTGTCCCTGGAATAAACATGATCATGTTTTAATGACCATTGAGTACTCATGTGTTGGCATCTGTGCTTGCCAGATCATGGGAGCAAAGGCCGAAGCTGTGAGGCTCAGTGACAGGCATAAATGTTGTAACTTGCTTAAATGCTATCACAAAGTACAAAAAGTTAGAGCTATATTTGTCTCATGGCAAACTAGCTAGCAGCTGCTACAATAACTTTGCTGTTTGCTGTTGAGCCAAATGTGTGATTGACTGACATAATGTTTCTTACCATAAAGCAAATGGCAGAACAAGGATGTCTGAGATCAGTTACATCAAGTTAAATCTATAGGTTTCAATATAAACAACTACATCCAGACTAGTTATATCAAATGGTCAGAATCAAAACAGCTGGTTGAGGTAAATTACTTTTAGGCCCTAGTAAGATATGTATCCAACCTTTCCCATAATGCAACTTGAAGACATCTCTAATCTAATCTCATGCTGTAGTCTAAAGTACTCCCCTTGATGGAGTTTTAATAACATAGTCCGTCTCCCCAAATAAAGACCTGCCAGCTGGCAGCTCAGTGAAGTATTAAATTGCTTCTGAAAACATACATTTATTGAAAGTGTTTTATTGTGTTGTGTTATTGATTCTGTTCTCATGTTATGTTGTATATGCTCTGTATTCTATATGCTCTGTATATTCCTGCTGTTGTCTCATAACATATCTGTAATTAGCCTGATATTTGACTATTTCTGCCTGTCAGTTTTATTGTTGTTGCCCAATCTTAAATTCATTCTTTGTGTTTTTTTGTTTGTTATTGTTTTGTGTTATGCTCTTATATGTCTTTATTTTTATGATGTTTTTCATGAAGCAGTTTGTCATTGATAACTATCAAATTAAGTTACTGGAGCTGCTTTTAGGGGTTCAGTTCCCCTGCCACAATGTCGGAGAGACAAAGATTTTTCTGTAATAAAAAACCAGCAGCACGAGGATAAGTAATCAAAAGCCACATTTAAATGCATCTTTGTTCCAGATCTGTGCTGTTTTATCTTTTCAGGTTCTTTTAGAGTTGTCAGTCCACTCTTGCCTCTCCGCCCACCAGCCCACATGCTAACTGCTTGACTGGAGCCTCAGCGTTAGATTAGTCCCATTACAGCTGTTCAGTGTGCGTCATCAGTTTCATTCTATTGTATAGCTGAAATGTCATTCTGTGTCGGGCTGGACTCAGAGCCGAGCACCAATCCTGGTTGCTTGTTTCTCAGTAGAGCCCTGTAGGGACAGATTAGTACTGCAGAGCTATGAGGGAGGTCAGAGGTCATCGCAGCTTACAAACAGAGCCTCAGGTGGTCTGAGATCAAGCAATACATAGACCTTTGAGGTTGGCAGCTTACAGCAGCATGACACAGTCAGTATGAGAATAGTGGCACTAGATCTGGCAGCCTCCTACGCTAGTGATGACTCTTCATCCAGCAGTCAGCTGTGATTGTTTGTGACTGTCTAACTAAACCTGCAACAACTCATTCAGTCTGCTTAGACGTTCAACAAGGACACGGAACAGCCTTATATTGAATTTCAGATATTGAATCTTTAAATGTTAAATTATAATAGATTTATGTTTGGTGCTAACCAATGCTTTGCTCTGGCTCATTGCCTTATTGTTGCAACGTCACTGCCTATATCAAGAGGTTGGTAAGTTGTAAAGCCAGCCCAGGAAAACAGCAGTCCCTGAACATGAATTCAGCCCAATATGGCCAAAGACTAAGCTGAAAGTTACTGTAACAATGACAATTTCGAGGTAGTAAGGAAAATAGTGGGCAGCACCACCTGTTGCATGCGTGACATTACTGAAATGCGGTCCTGTCATAGAACACCTGCTTGAGGATATTCAGTGCAAATCTGACCCACACTTAATCACATGCTCTGCTGCAGGGGACGGCTTGGAAGTGTCCGCGCTGTCCCGGTGCAAAGTCGGTGCTGAGGCCCTGGTGCTGCCCATCAACAGCAGGGATTTTTTTTAACCTTAGCTAACAATAGCTATTTAGCATGGGTAATAGGACAGGACAGATTACCTCCTGTAAGAAACATCAGCATGAATAAAACTGTCTTATGTTTTAGTTATTCATATTTTTAGTTTAGTCATTCAGTAAAGTCAATGTTAAAATCCACAGTCACTGTGTGGCAAGTCAAAGCAGTTGGTCAGTTTGAAAGCTAGTACACCTGCTAGCTAGGAAGCTCAATACAGCCAGTTTGGTAGTTCACAATAGTGGGCAGAGAAGATTTCATCTAGCAGGGCTAATGATGTAATTTTGTTATTGAAATTTATAATGTGAACCACTCATCTTGGAGATCAGAATACAAAGTATGAAACTGGTAAGATCTTTGTTTAAGGTGACATGATATTAAATATTCTATTTCACAAATTAGCTTTCTTTTCTCTGACAATGGGACATTTTCCTTCTGTTAAAGTGAAACTCTCACCAAAAAGCAACCTAGGCTTTATTTGTGAATGTCCATGAGTCAAACCTTTGTGTAAAAGCATAATTACGATGGAATTGGCACTTCTAAGATTTACCGTAGTTTTGTTTTCAGGCAAGCTAATTTTCAATGGCGTGCACGTTAGCAGCTATATCTTCGGCGTGCTGCCGTCATAGCTGAAAAAAAGTTCCCTGAGTGCAACCTAACAGGAAGGAAAGTAATGGTGGACTGCTCCTTAAGCCTTCCTGTTAAGATACAGCTGCTAACGTGAGCTGGTGATACTATGAGCAAAGCGATTTTGATGCTAGCGTAAGAGTGCCCCACACATTCTATTTAAAATGAGCTTACCCAGAATTGAAACAACAGTAAATAATAAAAGTGACTCTTTTGTCGTAGTTGTGCATTTACATGAAGGTTTAACTCATGTCCATTGACAAATAAAGCCTAGGTTGCTTTTTGGCTAGAGTTTCACTTTAAGCTTTGTGTAGCTGCGCTGGACCACAACCATGAAATGATCAGAGAGACTGCGAAGATCAAAGAGGGAGAAGAGCGGATTCAGCACCACTTCTCAAAGGCTGCTCAGCAGTATGTGTGCAAATTGGTTGTGGTGATGATGGGCAAAATTTCGGAGCTGGATAACGTAACAGTGATCACGGATAAAGACTTAGGTGAAATGGATATCGTCTGTTAAGGCTCCTTTATTGCAGTTTTGCTTAGCCGTCACTGTTATCAGTAGAGTACTCACACTGACCCTTTTCCTTAGTTTCCTGTTGCTCCTCAACACTGGTGTCCATCTCTGTCACAGCACTGCTGCTGCTCCGGTGTCAGCCTCATCCAGACATAACAGTGCAGTCTCAGTAGAAGGGGGCAGAAATAGTCAGAGTGCAAAACCAGTGTGTCACATATAACTGCACATGACTCATGAGTGGCAACTGTGTCGTGTTGCAAATATGTGCTCATAATTCTTAATTGATGAGTGTTATTTTGAGTGATTGTGTGGCGGCTTTGGAGGATCCATTACTCATGAAGTCAGACTCAAGACGTGGGCTGTGTTTTTTGGTTTTTTTCCCACTAATTTTCAAACAGTGATGAGGCGAGAGCTGAGAGGACACATGAGGACAGGAAGAGAGGGAGAGAGAGAGTCATTTTTAATTTCCTCAAGAAGAGGCTGTCAGCATAAAGCCTAGATTGCAAATTGTGCGTGTGTGTTTGCTCTTGTTTTGCTACATATATAGGGGTCCCAAATCTGGAGGCTCCCTTGCAGGGTCCAACAGCTTTGTGGGGACCAAAATACTGGGCTCCTTAAAGTCCATCATTAAGTTTCGGGTTGCTGTTCGGTATTGTTTGGGTTAGAGAGATATTAGTTATGGTTAAAGTTAAGGCTCAAGGAAATGAAGGTGAACCTATGTAATGTCCCCCAAAGTGACAAAAACCAGGAATTTGTGTGTGTGTGTTGTGTGTGTGTGCTTGGGCATCCATACCTGTGTGTTTGTGTGTCTCTTTCTCCCAAACAGAAAATTGATTTCCAGATGGCATGAAAAGCCCTCAGAGGACGGGAGCGTGTGTGCTCGCTCGGAAAATATTTGGAGGACAAAACACGGAGATGGAATACATTTTTAAACGGCCCTTTTCAGACACACACGCACCTTGAAACGCATCAAGAAGATTGGAGGGTGACTGAGCGCACAACACATTTATATTTCAGCCGATAGACTCCGCCGCCCCTCGTTAGCTCGTAGACTGATCTGTGGCCTGTGCATATGCGAGGCAGCTCACACGGCACAGCGAACAGGTTGGCACTCGCGCTGTTTTTTTGTGCGTTAACGATGCTCAACTCTGTGTGTAATCTGTAATGGCTTACAAAGACACACTGACAAGGGACGGACTTTGTTCTCACGAAATTCAACACTTTCGACTTATTCTGCATTTCTCACCCTCCATCGTTCTCACACTCATTTGCTGAATCATCTGCTGATATTCGTTTGTCTTCACACCACACTTCTATCATCCAATTGTTTATGCAGCACACAAAAAAAGGGAATGCATGTGCCTAATTACGAATAATGAGGAAAAGAGTGTGCTTAGAAGTCAAATGCCGAGATTGACGGTTTCATACAATTCAGTGGCTCCAAAAGCTGAAATCAGTAAGATGCCGAAGTTAAAAACAAAACGCTCGCCAGCCTCTCGCCCAGAGACACAAGCCACTGCCATTTGTGTTCAAAATCACAGACAGGCAAAGCGTGAAGAATCCATTTGCTCAAGTTTAATTGATGACTTAAAAGTACAAAGCACAGAAGGAATCATTCGGGATGTGTTTTTATAAATAAATGAAGGCGCAAAGTGGATTGTTACAGACGAGGCACGACCAGGAGCCAAGCAAGCTGCGTTTGCTAACACTCGCACACACACACACACACACACACACACACACACACACACACACACACACACACACACACGCTGACGGAGCCAAAGCCCTTCCTGATTTGGATCACATGCTTCAAAAATTATCATGCATCTGCTCACCCCAGCGCACCGAAATTGGAAGAAGTGAGAGACGGAAGGTTGAGAAATAGGAGGCTACAGAGACGTAATAAGAAATAGAGAGAAGGAAACGAGAGGGGGAAGGATTAAATTAGTGTGGAAATAACTGATCAGGAAAGCCCATGTTGTCTGCTTAAATAAGAAATTAAATTCTAGCTCATGTGGACGAGTGCAGCTTTGAGCCATGCAGGGAGACACTGCAGGTGAAAACACAAGCACTAGTCAGTCTTTAGGTTTTGGGCCAGTTTGCTTCAATAACATGTTCTCTGATAGAAAAAAAAAACGTGTAACGTACACATAAACATATGTGTTTTAGTTTATGCTGCCACTATTGAAACTGGTCTTAACGCACACGTTTACACATTCGCCTTCAGCTTCGCCTGATTCTGTGTCTAGTTTGACTGTGCCTCCCTTGCAATTATTATTCCTGTTACTGCGACTGTTGTTGGTGCGTACCGCTGCCATTGTTGTTATTATTAATGCTGCTATAAATACCACAATGATAGATCATCATCACCGTTTATTCATTACTTCTGAATTATTATCATTATTACAGTATCGTCACTCTAGTCTCATTTTCCTCTCGTGTGTTTGTCTCATTTTTGTTTCACTCTTTCTTTCCCCCTCTGTTCTGTAAAGCACTCTGGATCAACTGTGATGTGTCTGAAGTGTCTTATAAACGAAGTTGAGTCGAGTACATACTGTTTAAAGAATGTATGCAAATATAGTATATATTGAGCAGAAAGATTTCTCTCCTTTGGGTACTTGGGTGATGTCATCTTTTTCTGCTCTTCATTCACCACCACCAACGGGGGGATCGAGTCCTGTCTCTTCCTCGGCTACTTTATTTCATAAAACTTCTGCATGTTAATGGAGTTTAATCGGTAAAGATCTTCTCTGTTATTATGTAAAAATGTATCTCCACTCGAGCAGGAACATTGGCGTGAATGTGAGACTCCTTCCACTGACTGCCCAGCTGAATGTGGGCGAACGCTGCATACTTGAGATTTCTTTCGTCAAAAGACAAAACAACCAAAAACAATAACCCATGGGAAAACGTGTGAAGCAACGCTGTTTGCAAAGTCGGAAATACTGACTGAGATAACACCGTTTACATAACCTCGGTCGATACTGCTGGATTATTTTTACCAAACACACTGTTTGGGGTGCACTTTTACAGCACCGAGTATGTATACATTTTGAACATAAGCAGCCCCAGAGGAAATGATCCCATTGACTTTGGCAGTATTACAACCCTGCCCGTGGAGTTATACAAGGCCACCTACCTGTATTTGAAAGAATATTGTATTAAACCTCGGAGGATACACGAGCGAGGGAGAAATTAGAGATGCAAAGTGGGTGACAAAGACGGAGGAAGAGCAAAGCGTGTTCCTGTCCAGATGGAGCCTCTGTGGGGATTTTGGACCGTACGCGTGTGCGTGTCTGTGTGCGTGTCAGTGTGTGTGGATGAAGGGTAACGATTCTGGGAAACTGCCATGTGGAGGCTGAGTAGGTGGATTACCTTCTCTGGTTCAAAAGGGAAAGCGATGAGTGGGTGGATTTAAGCATTTTGACAGAAAGCAGTTATCATGATGACCGCAAAATGTCAAAATGCACCCGTCTGGTGTGAATACTATTCTGACAAAATGTGAGCGAGGAACACAGAAATTATAACTCATGAAATCAAACTCAGTGTTTTAAGATTATTTGTGGTCCGCATTTTTTTTCACTCGTAGAAGAATAGATTTACTTTTTATACTGGTAGTTTTCTCCACACGTGAAAGTGCTAACCCACATGTGACATAAAGCAAATCACGTATAAAAAAAAAAATGTAATACACACGTGTAAATGTAAATTTCTTGTGTGGAATGTGGTTTAGACCCATGTGAAGAAAAGCTGTTAAGCTGTGAAAATGCTCAGTTCACATGTGATTTAATTTTATTCCCATATGTTAAAATTTTTGCTCACAAATAAAAGTAGCCAATCTTATGTGATGTCATATGTCGTGTTTTGTTTACACATTTGGAAATTACCTCACATGTGAAAATATAGACATGTGGAACATTTTATCCATGTGTGGAAAAAGTCAATCTGTTGTAAAAATGCCCAGTTCACACGTGACGATTCTTTCTTTTCCCATGTGTTTCACATGTTAGAATAGCTGATCGCATGTGAAATTTTAATATTCACATATAAAAAAACGCAAATGTGACATTTTCATAAACGTAGTGGCAGAGTCCGTCAGTCTTTTGCAGGATTCAAATTGCCGATAGGATTTTACACTTGTTGTTACCACCACTATCTGCACGTGTCATTACAGATCGACTTGGGCTGAAATGTTAACAACTTTAAGAGTAATTTAACCTCCCTGCTGAAAATCTTGTCTTTGCTGATCTCTATTGGTTTATCTTCTAACATTACTGCAGCCAGGACTGTCTGACATCACTGCTGACCACACCCACCAGGCTTGCAGGTTTCAGTCGGAGAGGGCAGCAACACACAGCTTTCCAGCCTGGTAAGTTGCTCTCTTACCACATATGCACCTTAACTTTCAGCAGACAGTAAAATGTGTCTGATGTATGTATGTAACGCGAATCCTTGCAGTATGGAGGGAATCTTGTATGTTTTCCGGAGTATTGTGGTTGCAATCTCTGCTTGAAGAGCATTTTGTTTTCAAGATTAAATACACCCCGAAACTAAAAATAATGTTGTGTTCCAACAGGACATTCCCAGCAGAGCAACATGTCATTTTGTGATCAGACACAGTCCTGGAGCTGTTCATTTGACATGGAGAGAAAAATAAAACAGCTTTGAGGTTGAATATCTGCTGGAGCATATAAAAAACAATGAGTTTTGATTTATACAGCTTTGAATCAGAAAATGTTCCCCTCATCCAGACGAGAGCCAACATAGCTGGTCTCTGAAGAGTGCTTGAACACGGCCGAACAGTCGAAGAGAAGCAGAGCAGCACATTCTGTGACATAATCAACTGTAGACTAATGGACCATCATCTTTTCATATGAATTAGTGTCAACTGTGCCTGAGAGTATTTGGTTTCAGGCAAAGTCTCCGCTTGTTGGTCCATCCATTTCATGGATTATATGGGATTACAATTCCAATCCATTCCTAGATGGAACATTATGGATTAGATTGGTAATCCAACAGGGAATATCATCTTCTGGATCTGGATGCTATGTAGTGAGGCCTGGGTGGAGCTGGAGGGTCACAGGTTAAGTCCCTGCTGCAGCCAGTACATCTCTCCCCGTCAGATTGTCCTGCGCCGTCTTCACACACTGCTGCAGGCTTCTACTGTGTTGTATAAATTATCATGCCTCGAGGGGAAAAATTGCAAAGAAAACCAGTTCCCAAGTATGATGCTTTTGTTCAAGGTGCTAAAACAGAAAAAAAAAGAGAAAAAAATAAACTGAGAAGAGGCCAATTGAGTTGATGTGTGAGAATCACACATTGAATTTGTGTCTCCTCTCTTCCGTTCGCTGCCGCTGAGAAATGTTGAGAGCGCCAGGAAAGAAATTAATACCCGACAGCCTGTCTGAAGCAGTTAGAAAGTAGCTGTGGCAGGCAAGTTTTGTTAAAGCTGCAGTACCACAGCAGGTGTGAGACATGGAGCCAAAAATACGCTTACAGTCCTGTTGCATATTGCACAACATGGCTCAGATTCTTATGTCTGTTAACCAGAGAGATGCTGCACAGCCACACTCAGTGCATCAGTGTATTGGAACAGCATGTTTTTAACCTCCTAAGTCTTGATCCATCACAACAATTCCTTCATACCGAATCTGATAGTTGGTCAAGGCCGATAATCAATCAGCCTATAGTACACAATATTTACATACATTTGAATATATGCATAATTCACTTTTACTTGTATTTTTGATATTTAAGTACATTTGTTGCCAGAAAATTACTTTTGATTCTTATGTACATTTAAATATCAGATATTTTTTCCTGAGTTCTATTTGCATCAGGCGCTTTGACAATACCAAAGTAATATCTTAACACAATGTCTTTACTTTTACTCAAATATGACATTCGGGTACTGTATACAACTGAACGATGATAAAGCTACCTGGGCAGTACAGTGTTCTGGGTGCATCCTGTATAAATCAGCCTTATATAAATGAGAAATGTCCCACAAACTGGCAACTACCAAGATTCCTGATGCTGGCGAAACACAGATACCATGTGATACCAGCGCTGTTATACTATAAGCTGTCCGAATTCTTACACAGAGATTAGCAACACAAGAATTTTGGACTCGAAAGACACTGGGAAAATATTAATTCACAATCATGGTAAGGTTTTAAGGGAAGGGAGACACTTTTATTCTGCACCATCACAAGCTCTGCAGATGTATTATTTTCTAAAAATCATTTGTTGACATTAAATGTTATCAATATGACCTTTAAGATTCCACAACATCCAAATATATATCATTATATCACTACATCATTAAACTTGATAATTCACCCATTTAAAACATGTTGTAGCTTTAGTTAAACATGTAACATCGGTGTTGCAGAGGTTAATATTGTGTTCTGAGCAGTTCTCACACACCGCAGGCTGCACACTGCACACTAACCAGGTTAACAGGACTTGACTCGGTTTGGAGCCGAGTTGTGTGACATCAGCCAGCTGACTCGGACTGTCTGGCACGACCAGCAGAGCTGTTGATGGACTTAAGTCATAAATCCATTACTAAGAGAGAGGATAGCGTGAACAAACGGTGCTCACGCAGTCTTATCCACTGGAAGGATTGAACAGATTGACTCATGCTAATTAGGGATTACAGATACAGGTTGCTCTGTTTCGTGTCATTCAGTCGCTGTACCGGTTAGTAGGCTCACCACAGGCCCACAAAAGACAAAAAATTATGTTGCATGACTTGTGTCTTCGGGCAAGGATAAATATTTGTTTTTAAATCTCCTGTCATAGCTATTTGTTATCACAAATTTTATAAGCGTGTTCCCTTCAATTTTTTCCCCAACATATCTGTAAAAGTGACAGTTTTTTGTGACAGCAACCTTGAAAAGTCAGAGCCTCGTGCTGTGCACGCATCTCCTCTCCGTCAGTAGACATGCTGGGGGTGTCTTTGGCTGAAGGGATGGTGGAGAAATGGAACAGGGGGCTTGCAGGGATTGAGTAAAGAGCAGATGACAGTTGACAATGGAGGAGGAGGATGAGGGGTCTGATGTAGAAATGCCACTGGGAGGCGGACGGAAGAAGATGAGAGGAGGGGGAGAATGGAGGACGACAGAGAGGTGGGGAGAGTGAAGGCAGAGTGAGAGTTGGAAAAAGTCACAAGTTTCACATGTATACAAACCAGAGACAGATACATGACGCAGTAATGGCATACAGCGATGCACAATTGGAAGAAC
This sequence comes from Acanthopagrus latus, assembly GCF_904848185.1. Taxonomy (NCBI): domain Eukaryota; kingdom Metazoa; phylum Chordata; class Actinopteri; order Spariformes; family Sparidae; genus Acanthopagrus; species Acanthopagrus latus. Next base: position 7,471,469 of record NC_051061.1, on the reverse strand, counting down.
ACCTGTAGTCTGTATCAGACTGCTCGTGAATTGTCTTTGCGGGCCTAAATATTGATACAGATATGGGGTGCTGAATGTGCAGCCCTCAACACGTTATGCCTCTCAAACACACGCTACAGAGATAGAACCAGTATTTTTCATCACTACATGAGTAGCAGATACACAACAGCTGCCTCACGGGATCTGCCAAAGCCTCATCTTACTCTTAACTCATATCTACACCTGCTGCATCTGAAGCAGAACACTCCAGGCTCTTCTCCTTGAACTCTCTCCTTTAATTTGCTTCGAGGAGGATTGTTTTGGAGGAGCAGGAGAACAAAGACACATACTTTATTTTCTCTTGTTGAAAATAATACATATTTTTTTGTGGAGTCTGTAGAGCACGCTCGCTGTAGGAAGGATTGCTTTCACAGCAGGTTTTGCTGCCACCGCACTTAAATTACAAGTGTGTGTTCGTGCATGCCCTTGAATAAAAGAACAGCAGAAGTTCTGGGATGCACCGCACTTCTTTTTGTTGGGATGCAAAGATCAGTGTTAGATCCTGAGAAAGGAATCACATTCTTTACATCTGAAAATTAGGACTTTAATAAAGATTTGAGGTTTGCACACGGCACATATGCAGAACAATACGACACCATACAAGACACAGACGTACAGCATTTATACAAACAACGGCGTGAAAACAGACAAGATACCGATGCATACAAAACAAAAAAAACACAAGTCATGTAAGAAAAGACAAACATTGCCAATAGAGTTAAAAAGCGTTCAGTTTCAATAGCTATAAAGAGAATAATGCCACGACACTATCAAAAAGCCCCGAAAAGTTGCTGAACAGACACCAGGCATAATATTATTAACAACACTGCAGACTGAGAGGCATCATCAAAGACACTATTAGTCACAGCGAGATCATGCTGACCTGATTTAGCATCAGTTTGAACGGCACCGCACACAGGAGCTGTGCCTGTGTTCTCGAGTGTTTTATCGAACCTCTTAAATCTGAAATCTAAAAAAGATTCCCCCGGGGGGGGTTCACAGAAAAGCTGATGCTTAATTAGCCCAAAACGTCTCGCGGTGTGAATTCTCCGTCAGGATGAATTTGACTTGACCGTTTGTTTTTACATGGGCGCAAACACCCCGACAGGCACTTTCCACTAAGGATTGTTTTTATGCTATAGGGAGAGCCGGTGTTTGTAGGAGTTTTGAAATGAACAATTTGTGTCTCACGTCACGTCTCGTACAACGGTCGAGAGTAATCCTCAAAATGGCCAGGTATGTTGCAAACATACGGCGCGACTCATGCATGGAATGTAGGAAGGCTGGAGAAGTCGGAGGTTTCATGTTGTTGATGCATTAAACTATGCTGTTGACTGGCTGTGTGTTTAAAATTGCAAAGAGGAAACATTCATGTTTAAATTGCTGAGTGAATTTTGCAGATTTAAATCTAATAAAAACATTAAATGTTATGTATGCTTGAAGTTTGCATTTAAAGGAGACATATTATGCTATTATTTTTAAGGGTCATAGTTTAATTTTGGGTGACTAGTGGAATAGGTTTACATGCTTTAATGCTAAAAAAAAAAAAAAAAAACAGCACTGCCCCATCTTTTTAAGCCCTCCCTCCTGAATACCTAGTCTCTTCTGATTGGTCAGCTCACACACACCCAAGCCAGCACAAGTAACAACAACAGAATAGCTGTGCTTACGTGCCAAACTAGCTGCTGGGCATAAATCATGCAAATGTGTGACATTGTGACATGGTGTGATGTCAGAAAGTCACAGAGTTAGAGGCAGTACTACTGACGAGGTGTTTCAGGAGCAGCATTTTCTGTGGGAGAGAAGAGCTTCTGTTGGTGCGGACTTTGAGCCTTTTAACTTTCAAGATGTTTTAGATCTATAAAAAACAGAAGGGAATGAAAAAAATGAAAAAGCATAATAGGTCTCCTTTAAGATCATGAATTCAAATATGTCCTTGATGAGAGCCCATACTTTGATGTTGATTTTCTAAATCTTCACGGACTGACAAAAATGGGGCAAAAGCTTGTAAAAGAAAGATGTAAACACACCCAGAAGAAAAGCAACATTCTACTTATGATGGTGACTTCCTTAGGGAATAAGACTCCTTGTTTTAGACGGGTTCATAAACTTATTTAAGAAACGAAAGAGACCCTCTGGCCTTTAGAGTCACGAGGACAGCCACCGATGCAGGAGGCACCTCTGTTGTGAGACTTGTGAGCAACACAGTGCAGTGGCAAGACATTACAGGTATATGAACAAATCATGCAGAGGTGAAAACAATGTAGCATCGCTCCCTAACAGCACCGGATCCATCTCTTTCCTTTGTCTTTCATCATCTCCTCCTTGTTGCCATCACCTAGTACTTAATATTCCCACCACTTTCTCCGACATTTTTCATCACCTCGCGTCGACTCCCAGCTCCAAAGCTGTCACAGCCTCTTAATTAACTTCACCCACGACCCCGATGAAATCGTGGCGGGATTGGCTTGAGAAAACTTCTGGCAGCTATAGCGGAGGTCAACAGCTCTCGGCTGTCTCGACACTATAAATGTAAAGTGGTGATTTCTGCACAGTTTTAGCTGTTAAAAGACAGCATCTCCATTGATGAGACTGTTTTAAAGGTCAAACATTTGGGGAAAAGGATTCTTTGATTTTTTGCTGAAAGTTATCAGTCACATTGGTGTATGCTTAAGTCCTGCACAGCCAGAACTCTCTCCACAGCAATTAGTCAGCAGGGGAGAAATGTCTGACTGCAACCATTATTATTCTGGTATAGGGGAAATACACTCTGGCTTGTTTGTATTAATCACAATCATCTCAGGGGGGTTGCAAATCCCAGGGTGTAGCAACAGTGCCCCTGAAAAAAATAGGTGTACCCTGCTCTAACGTGGCTCAATCTCCATGACGAAAGGGTACGCGCTGATAACTTGTTTAAGTTTATAACGTTAGTGACCAACTTGCTAAAGAAAAAGGTAAGATACTAACTTGTTTAGGTTTGCACCGTTAGCGATGAACTTCCCATTTCAGCATGTTGGTCTCTAGCTTGCAGGTATTCAAATAGCTGAAGGCTGGAGAATGCTCATTTAAATAGTTGGCCAATGGCAGACATATACCAGCGGCCTTCATTAGGTGAGCCAGAATGCCACATGCTAAGTGTGAAGCTACCACCACCAGCCAGCTTTATTTATTTTAGTTTTTTGCCTGTGATTTAAACAAAAGAACATATGCGTTAACTGGTGACCTTAGAGGGGCTGGCAGGCAAAATGTGCTACTTTGGACAGAGCCAAGCTAGCTGTTACCCCCTGTCTATAATCATTATGCTATGATAAGTTAGCCAGCAGCTCAACTCTCAGCAATAAAGCAAATCAGCAGACTCCCCAAAATGTTTAATAATTTCCTTGAGGGTTAAATAATGTCATTTTTCTTATTTGCTAGCTAATCATAAGTACGTGTTGGTCTGCTAGCTCATTGCTGTGTCGTCGCTAGCATTTTTCCACACTTATTAATAGCTAGCTGAAGAATAAATTATGTTCTGGATAAAGTTGAAGTAGTTGCTTTATTTTTACTCATAAGATTGCTAGCTGGTTTGCTAACAAAAAGTAGGATCTAGGACAATTACCGACATAGTGTCGCCTGAATCTGGAAACAAATCTGTGTTGATAGATTATATAATAGAATATATGTAACGTACAGAATGTCATCTATACAGCTGTATTTATGAGTGATCTAATATTGTGTTGCACATTTCGCCTGGGACCCTCCATAATGGGATCGGCTGTGGTTGCTAGAAGTTTGGTGAAGTAACAGCAAAGCCCTCTACTCAGGCCATATAAATATGTGTCATTAACTTTCCACTTTTCACACACTCACCAGTCCATGCCACATTGAATTGTTTAGAAAATCGTCACGTAGCAGTGCTAATATTAGGCAAACTGATACCTTCCCGAAATCGCTACAACTTTACCCCCCCCCCCCCTTCTTTCACTTCCCCTTTCCTCAAAGCCTCCTCCCATCAGTCATTGAGAGCTCCTGTTGTGTTTACTACAAGGCTCCCCTGGGTCCTTGGTCGCTCCGCCGTGAACCTCAACTCCATTCTCGGTCCAGGGGGCCACACTGCCCTGGGTCACTCTGCTGCAGCGGGCCAAGCTTGCCACTTGGCTAGAAGATAGGACCCGATCCCAAAGACCAACCTGGGACAACTCTCCAACCAGAGCCTGGGATGAGTCAAAACCTCCACCGAGGGAGTCCTGGAGAGAGAGAAGAGCAAAGGTAGATGGTTTATAGAGATAAAGCCTGAAAGGAGCTCAAGTGATTGAAGACAAAAACGCAGATAGGCTCAGCTCGGCTGCCTTGGGCCAAACTGTGGATTTTGGAGATGAAGGAGATGTAGGACTATGGAATAAAGGCGCCATATTTGAGGGGATCTTTTGGCTCTGACTGAAGCCTGGGGTTGCCCAGGCTCTAGCTCTTGTTACATATGACCATCATGCACACACCAGAGCTACAACCATTAGTTGCAAAATCAATTCATCGTTTCAGTCATTTTTCAGGCAAAACTGTCAAACATTTGCTGGAGGAAGAAGCTTTTACTGTTGACAGTAAATAAAGACTCTTGGTTTTTGACTGTTTGTTGGATCAAGAATCAATCCGAAGCCATAACTTTGGGAAATTGTGATGTGCATTTTTTCCCTTTTTTCTAATCTTTGCGCAGATACTGTTGTTACAGTAGGACTTTATATTTACTTCCTTTAAACTTAACCAGGACATGGACCAGTCTTTGGTCCCTATGAGGCCTATTGGCCCCGGTATGGTCAGTGTTCATGCCACTGTCCCCAATAGGTAAACCCCCCCCCCACACACACACACACACACTCAACACTTTAGCTAGCTGTACACTTCAAACTAATTCAAATTCCTAGATTAACTGCCCCCATTTGCATCAAGGCTCTCGAAGTATTTCTCTCTTTTATTTACTACTCCTTTATTTACAACTCCAGGAGAAGTCAGTGAGTGAAAAGACCCACAGCTGCAGAGGGTAAACTACTATTAGCTTGAAGCGCTGTAGTCAGCAGTTGTCTGACGGGAATTCCAAATTAGATTTCTCCTGTAGTGCCCCGCCAGGCTGACTTGACTCTAATCAGTTCAAACTTGACTCTCATTCGTGCACTCACCTGCTCTTGCCCCAGTATGAGCACTCCTCCAGGTCTAATGTGGTGTCCGGCGGCCAGCGAGTGACCCTCACCCCTCAGTTTTCCCCCCTGGTAGGCCTGCCAAGCTCCTCCCTTCTGGCTCCAGCTCACACAGATGTGCTGCCAGCTGCCTCTGGAGAGGTTCAGAGGCAACTGCGCCACCTGGGAATAGGCGAGGAAAAGGGCAGTTCAGATGAAGTTTGTATTCTGATGTTCTTCAGACACATTTGAAGGTGACACCTCATTTCTCTCTCAAGGCTTCAGGGTACAAAGGCTGCCTATTATACAGCATTTCCTCTGTCCCAAAGACATTCTGCTGCCTCCAAGGACACAGAACTTTTCCTCCAGGCATCTATTACCATAATGACTTCATTGAATTATTCCTACAGCCACTGCACCGCACTACACAAGCCTGTAATGCTGTCAAGGTGGCGTATTAGTTTGTCATTTAAATACATGAATGAGGCTGTTTAGCCTGTCCTCTAAATTGGCTCTTCGGTTTGATGTGTTCTGCTTATTTGTATGCTAATACAGCACGCTATTTCTTCTGTAAGAGACATTAGAAATTCTACTCAAGACGCTAATGCTTTTTATAAATAGAACATTGGGTAGAAGGGGGCGAGTTGTGTAGAAGTGCAGGAGGGAAACTCTTCCAAGTTGAAACTATGGTAACTTATGTAAGATATGTACACTGTAAGTCTCCCATACACTCCATCCCAGTAGTGCTGCAGACTCAGATCCAGTCACTGTGTCGTACATTTTTATCCCATCCCTAATGTTTTTTTTATGAAAAAGGCAATGAAATATTATTACAGGAAACCTTTGAATGATTTTGTGAGCACATAAATTTGCCTTAACAGGTTCTTAATTTGTAGCAGATTTCTCGAGCTGCACCATCACATCTAATTAACAAATTCTGCATGCTTGTCCCAGTGAGCACCAGGTCGGTCTGAACATCTCAGACCTCTCACCAGCTAAAATGCTTCTACAAATTCAACGTGTCACAAAACACACCTTTGTGTTGATGTTTTTTTTTTCATTTGTAGCTTGAATGAGAAGCAGTATGGATTAAAGTGAAGGTAAGTCATATTGCATTGATAGCTCTACTCAAAACATAATTTCAACACATTTAATGTTTCAAATGAAATGTATAGAAATAGAAAGTACAAAGGCTGCGAAAGTGCATGTGCAAGCACCTATTGCGTTACAGGGTTAACTTAAGTAGCTAGTCATCAGTCAGAAGTTTGACAGTTTGATCCCTGACTCTGCAAATCCATGTGTTACTGCTTTAGGAGAACCTTTTGAATCTATCATGTGCAAATATGAGCATATCGCCATTTTGGAGGCTGACTAAGAAACAACAACAACATACAAAGTCGAAACATTGTATGTCTTCAGATAGTTGGTGAAAACATTTCCCCTTTAAAATGAGTTTTGAATGTCTTTTTACAGGCAACGTGGACATTTTTTTTGGATGAGGGTTAGGGGACGTCTTCAGCAGAAAAAAGCTCACTTACAAATTCACATTGTCTTTTAAAATACAGAATATATTTGAACGATTGTAGAATCTAACATTTGTTGTAACACATGCTACAAGTGAATATGTATCTCCTTGTCAGCGATTCTTGCTTTGGTGTCAGACTGTGGCGTCAGCGGCATTGAAGTCTATATGAGATGCGTGGAGAAACACACTAAAACTCTCTGAGGTGTGTTCTTTCATTTTCTGGAGGCATTTCATCATCAGAAGTCATACGACCTAGATATGTTGGGTTTTAATGTGTTTCTCCACGCTTCTCTCATAGACTTCAATACAGCTGACACCACAGTCTGGCAACGAAGCAAGTGATGTAGTGACCCTTCTTTTATAGGCTCCTCAGGTCTGACTTCCTGCCTGGTTCGATTTGCTCTGTGCAGCTTGACGTGGCTTCTGTCCACTTCTGTCAGAAACAGATTATTGGCACATTAGTGGAACCACAAGCATATTCCATGTCTGCAATCAGCTCCAGCGGCACATCATGTTGGCCAATGACTGTTAGCATTCAATAATTATGTTAAATGGAAATATATGTAAATGTGTGTCAGAACTCTAGTTTTATCTGCAAAACATATTTACATCACATAAATGGCATTTAGCATCTTGAATTATCAAAATTAAGATCTGCAGAACATGGACTTCTAAAAATGAACTCTTGATGTTGACATGTTGAGAATGAAATCGATAAATGGTTTGAAATATGACCCATAAATTGTTACATCAACCCTCGTGAGAAAATCGACTGGCCCCGAGCAATGGCCAGTTCAGATATACAGAGGATGCCACTTGATTGATACCTTGTCGTTGACGAGCAGCTCAGCGGGGGTGTGCAGGCCCTGCAGCAGCACCAGCTCGTTAGGCTGCGCAGGAACGGCATAGGACAGAGGCGTGCCGATCCCGCCCTCCGCGGGCCGCAGCCACAGGCAGACGGTGAAGGCCCGCAGCGTCGGGATGGCGTGTTTCACAACGGCATACATGTAGTTTGTCCGAGTTGGGAAGGACAGTCTGTAGCCCTGTGGGAAGGAATGTCCGGAGATACCTGAGTGAGGAGCAGAAGGACAGCGTGAGCATGGAAACAAAGGACAGAAGTACAGAGAGAGCTCACTTCAGTGATCAGGCAAAAGGATCAGATAGATCTGTACTTTCTTCACATCAAAACATCTGAGTATTTGAAGCAGGGCATGGATTTCATAGTCTTTCTGTTCTTTTTCCCTTTTACATAAGTTAGACATAATTTATTCATCACAAAGAAACCCCGTGGATTGGTTTGATCGAGATTCATGGAAAAATGAAACATCTGCGGTGGTTTTCATGGCTGATTATTTCTCGTCATTAGTGAGGTGAGTCATCACAACCCATTATTGCAATTTCATATTTACAAGCACTGAAACACAAAACCTGTTTTATTTCTGTTGTATCTGTTGACACCCACCTTCCTCCAGTCCTGAGAGTCGGTGGTGGAGTTTATTGATGCCTCTGTCGATTTCCTGTCTGTGTTTCTCTGTTTCCAGCCTCAGGGCTTTTCTCTCTTTGTCCAGCAGCTCGACCTTCCTCTCCAGCTCCCCCTCCAAGTCTTCCATCCTCCAGGGCCTGTCAGCACCAGCTCGGGGCCCAGGATCAGCCATCCTCCCTGGGACGCCAGGTGTCCCGCCTTCCTCCGGTACTCCTGAAGTGATGCTGTCCGTCTGGTTGTGAGGAAATGGGCCAATGTCTGACTGTGGAGGAGGGAGACAGTGGGAAAAAAACTGATTCACTTTGTGGATTTAACAGCCTTTAGGAAGTTAAACACAGTTAAAGCAACATAATGTAGGAATTGGCATTTTGTGCGATTTGGTGACCACATGGATTCTAAGGGCAACAGCACTGTCACCACTGTTTTTGTAGCAATACTGTCAGATGTAATGTCACATGAGCTAACTCGGTTAAAGATCACAACAAACAAACTCTCTTTGTTTTCATGACTGAATAAACAAACTGACCTTAAAGGACAACCCAGTTGCATACTGTTGGACTCCGTTTATACGTGGCGGACCCTGACACCTTTATAGCTTCAGTGTTCTGAGAACCTTATTTTCCTCTAAGAACAGCTCCTTTATTCAGTTATGGAAAAGATAAATATTTCTGAGTTTGTCTTAATACTTCACTGATATTGCACACATTACAATTTAAATTTAAATTTAAATATCTTCTCCAAAACGGCACACTGCCCCTTTAATGTGCTATAACTTCCACTCCAGCTACATATTGCTGTAAAAAAGTCATAATCAGAGTTGACATCCACGGCTATATTTGTCTCTTTTCCTACTCAATAGTCCCTTTTAGGTTTTCTGGGCACGCATCAGTGCTTTATGAAATCATGGCTTTTCAATTTTGAATGAGGACAAGTGAGTTATTCAAAAGGCTTTATGTGTGGCATTGGATATTTACATTTGGAAGTGGATATTGGCAGCCAGATCCCTGTTTTCTTCTGTAACCAACATCAGTTTGAATTTCTTCTCCAAAACTACATAGTGCTGCTTTAAGGTGAAATAATTCACTAAATTTTTTATGGAAACGAACATCCCAGTTAAAGCAGTGATGCTCAGCCTTTCCTTGGCTGCATGCAGATGTAAAGGTAAGTTATTAAACCCTATTAATAATTGATTTCACTGAAACATTACATCATGCCTGGTGATGGATCTAGGGCCTGATTTAATGAGGTTTCACTGTCCTTTAATCAATGTAATGTTTTGTTCTTAAAGGAATAGTTCAACATTTCTCCAAGGATTATTTCTTAGCTGGGGGCAGTCACTGTGAGCTTGCTAGTCTTATCTAATACGTTGCACCTATTAGTCCCCGTGTTGAGAGACAATATTAATTGTTAGTTATACATTTTGTATGGATTGCTCAAATGAAATATAATGTGTCAAAAAGAGAGCTTTAGAGGTGTTGGTACATGGATTGTTTGTTGCCTTCAGGCAAATCCAGGCTAGCTGTTTCCTCCTGTTTTCCAGTCTGATAACTTGATGCCAGCTACAGCAACTTATTGGACAGACAGACGCGAAAGTCTTATCGCGCTTCTGATCTACCTATCAGAAGGAAAATAAATAAGCATATTTATCAAAATGTCAAACTATTCCTTTGAAGGTCCAGTGTGTAGGATTTAGAAAGGTTTTTCCCCTGCAGATATGGAATATCATTTTCCGCAGTCATGTTTTCATCAGTGTATAATCACCTGAAACTAATAATTGTTGTTTTTGGTACCTCAGAATCACATTTGTATATCCTACTCCAAGTCCAGCATATTTCCAAAGTAGCCCACAACAGACAAACCAAACAGGGAATCTAGTGCCACTCTTAGTGCCACTGTAAGAATGGGTGAGGGGTATTTCGCTGGTTACAATCTGCAGCCATACACCAGTACCACTGAGGTTAAGGTGCTGGTTCGGAGCCAGTACCTACTCTGGAACCAGTTCTTTGGGGGCGGAGTTATTGTGACCAAGGACCAACTTACACTGATATGACTGCCATTTCTTTTCAAGTAATGCTAGTGGAGCAACTTATCCATGCAAGAACTGTAGATTCTAAATTTTTTCACCAGTGGAATCTACAGCGGTCTACAGGGATGCCAGTATAGGCAAGCAGAGCCAGGAGCAACACTTCCATAAAGAGTTGATGTAGTCCACCATAGCTGTGGTTCACTTTGGTTGAAAAGGGGCATTAGATGCCACTAAATCTTACGCATAACACCCTTAAATGTGTATGTAGCCTAACCCTAACCCTAAGTAGTTTTGGGGACACAGCACAATTTCATACTGTTTTACTTTGTTTATATGTGGCAGACCCTGCCACCTTTCTAGCTTCAAACAGTGTTTGGGGACCTTATTTTCCTCTGAGAACAGCTTCTTTATTCAGTTATGGAAATAAAATGCCTGTTTTATATTGTCTCTTCAAGCTTAAAACACTCAGCTACTGCAGACATATAGCAACATTTCTTACAGGTGCTCCTGTAGCATTCTGGGCTTTAATCGTGGATTTTGCCGTGTTTTCACATTTCTGAGGAATCTCTGTAAAAATATAGTGCGGCATGATAAAAGCAGGATTAGTACTTTAAAGCTGTTCTTTTGAATTCCACAGAGAGGCTGACATTAAAAAAAAGTCTGTATCCAAGTGTCACTCATGAAGTTTTTCGGTATGAACACGTCTCCTTAAAGCCGAGCCATCTCACGTCCGCAGGGATTAGTTTCAATTAAGTATAACTCAATGTATAATTGCGAGCCAGGAAAGGCCCGCCAAGATTAAAAAAAAACTATTTCAGTCAACAACAGATTGCCAGGCCCCGCTGCACATTGGTTCACTGAAATAACCAACATGGGAGGGACTGTGGGTAATACAGACTCGACAAGATTCCTGAAAACCTGCGTGGTCTTGTGTTTCCACCGAGGATATTGTTTGATGGGATGCGGTAAAAAATGCACAGGCACCACGAGGGAATTTGTACGGAGGATGCATACCCACATGCCATACAGTGTGGACTTTGCTTACCTCTATTGTATGAGATGATGCTAGGGGCTGTGCAGCTTCCTATACATGATGTAAAAAGGTAACAATCAGACTTGATAAAACACGACACAAGATGGAGTAACATGTATGTCTTCCAGCAGACTTAACAGTCTCTCACCTCCTTTATCTTGTTCTGGGCTGCATTTTGCAATAAAATCAACAACAAAATTACTAGAATTAGAATCTGGTCTCTTGTAAGTTTCCTCCAGGAAGTTGTTACGTCCCATTATCGTCTCATTTGTTGTAATAGCTGGAAACGATGGGTTTGCACCTTGCTACAGACTGCACGTACGCATCTGCTTAAATCATGAGTATGCTAATGGGGAGCCTTGAAGAAAATACAATCCTGTGGGCCTCGGACTGATAGGAAAATACATTTGACACTTCTGTTATTGTGCCTGGGGTTAGGCCCCAAGGCAGGTATTTTACATGTGCAGACGTCAAACATTTTTAAAGAAAACAACAAATTCAGTTTCCTCCGGTACATAAAAAAGTGTGGTAAAAGGCATCCTTATATTCTCAGCAGCATGCCACAACTGTGTCTCACATGTTCCCCCATTGCATTCTTATTAGCTGCACATTGTCAGTCTGTTTGTTGGTCCATCACTTTGTCCAAACTTGAATATCTCAGTAACCAACAGATGGATTGCCATGAGAGGATGAATGATAAAGACTTTGGTGTTTCCCCTTCTGTGTAGTGCTATTACCAAAAAAAAAAATAAAATAAAATAATGCAACGTTAACTTTTTAGTAGACATTCAAGATGATAATCCTCTGAAGACTTGGTGATCACCTGACATTTCTTCTAGTGCCATGATGAGGCTGACGTTTGTGGGTTGGTCTAGGGGAAGTTAAACAGTTACTGAACTGAATTTTTGTTCCCCATGGGTTGAAGTGCAATATCATTGGTGATGCTTTGAAATTGTATCTACCGCCATCTAGTTCTTTGGTTTATCACCTGCTAAAATGAATGACAATCTCATCTGCCCTGGCTGTAAGTTGTTATGAATTAATCAGCGAATGGTGGCATGCTATCACCCTTAACTAAGATGGAGGACATGGTCAACAATACCTGCTAAACTTCAGCATGTTAGCATTGTCAGGATGACCTTGTTAACACTCCGTAGCAATGCGACGCTTTGCCTCGATGGCCTGAAGCCCGACAGAGCAGCTAGCATGGCCTCGATGTGGGTATTTGTCTTGCTTTAGGGTTTTCTGTGAAGTATTAACACTCACAGAACTAAATGGTTTCTTGATGTGGAGTATAATTTAAGGGACCTTATATCAAATTATCAACAGAACGTGAATAAATTGCAGTTTTGACGTTGGGATCGCTAGCTGCACAGCTAACCGAGCTAACTAACTAACAGCAGCTACAGTTGGCAGCAGTTTCCTCTGGTGCTATGCTGCTCGCTATTGGTTGTTGACAGGTGGCCAAATAATGCCTTTGTAATAAAATATGACTGAAGACTTTGTAGTTAATCAGTGTTTAAGCTGGTTTCACCTTGAGCCACAATCCATCAAAAAAAGCTAACTCTGAAATGTGATTAGAATAAAAACATTATCTTCCTCCTTTTGCCAGGAACCAACTCAAGGACCCCGTGCCACTGAAGCTTCGAAGACATTTCTTCCGCACACTCTTATTCCCAGCACAGCCTGTACTGAAGATGAAGCACAGAGCGGAGGATCACCACACTGCAGCTGGATCAGCACGACATCACGTAGCTCTTACTATCATTGATCCTCTGGTTATGATGGGAATCTACTGACGCTGCAGGAAAATCATGGCTCAAACTGCCATCGGAGAGCGCGGCGCTGCGAGGTTTATGGGAAATTGGCCCATTTGCACCATTTGCATCAGCCTCCCCTGGACATTTTTTTCTCCTCTGACATGTGAAGAAGGGTTTGGAGCTAGAGGGGTTTTTTTGGTTTCCAGAAGCAAACATGGCCATCTAGTGAGTGGCATCAGCCGCTGTTTGAGTGTTTTCATGAAAGCTGTGGAGGTTAGAACCACACTTACTTGACCTGACTAGTACTCCCTGATGAGCGCTCTTCTTGTACATTCACCCGCACAGAGGATCTGATGTAAACACCACACTGCTGTGAAATGGGCCAAGTACCTGCTCTACACAGAAACGTGACTTGGATGGTAAAAGAAAAGAGAGTGGGGAGGTTGAGAACAAAGTGATTGGCTCTGGTATTATGTCACCCTGAAACCTGTGAAATCCAACTCGGATCTCATTCTTTCGGAGGGAACGTCCGCCGACGTGGTTCCTGAAAAGAGCCGGGTTTTTGTGATCTGACAGCGGCGATGTGGAGAAGAGACAAAGAGAGAGAGAGAGAGAGTGCATAATCCCCAAAGAAAATGACCCACACTGACATGTCCTACATAGACTAAAGCAGAGTGAGGAGCGCCATACTGCAGAGGAGCACATACACTCTGCTTCCAACAAATATAGGCGACTCATAAATTATGGATGGTATTGCTACAGCCAAAAATGAGGTTGTACATCATCGGAGTCTGGTCAGAAAAGGGCATGTTTCATGTTACTCTGCTCTATTGTCCCCCTCCTCCTCTTCTTCCTCCTCCTCCTCCTCTGTTATCCTCATCTCCTCTCTCCTCCCCCCTCACTGTTTCTCTCCGTTTCCCCTGCCTCACTTTCCATCGCTCTCTTTTGCTTTTTTTTCCACCCTAATTTCTCAATCTGTTTCCCTGGCACGATAAATTAGCCGCCTCAGCCAGGGACGAACAGATGACGGCTTCTGATTATGCAAAATCTCTAAATGTTGATTTTTATCATCTGTTAGCTGTGGGTATCATTTCCAGATCGAGTCGTGTGATCCCTGTAATTGATCAGGTTGCAAGAATGCAGACAAAAACAACCTTGTTTGGAGGCTTTGGGAGCAAATGAGCGAGAAGCTTGAGCTGATGTTGTTGCTGTTGACAAAAAAAACGGGCATCTGGCTAACAACACTGGATACCGCACATAAAGCCCTTCTTTTTGGATAACTCACTTGTTCTCATTCAAAATTGAACAGCCTTGCTTTCATAAAGCGCTCATGCGTGCCCAGAAAACCTAAAAGGGGCTATCGAGTAAGAGGAGAGACATAAATAGCCATTAATGTCAACTCTGAACATGACTTTTCACTGCAGAGTGCAGCTAGAGTTGAAGTTATAGCACATTAAAGGGGCAGTGTGTAGTTGTGTAGAAGAATTTTACTATTTACAACATAAATGAGGTAATAATGCAAACTCAGAAATATTCACTTTCCCATAACTGAATAAACAAGCTGTTCTCAGAGGAAAATAAAGTCCCAGGAACGCTGTTCGAAGCTAGGAAGGTGGCAGGGTCCGCCACTTATCAAGTAAAACAGTGTGAAACTCCTATTAGGTCAGTATGTTTATTGTGTTTGTTTAAGCACAGGATCAGTCAGTGAAGATCTCGCTCTTCTGCTTAAAACTACACAATGCACCTTTAATATGAAAAGCTTCCTATCAGAACATGAACATCCCTCAACAGGGAGATTCTTCTTTCTTCCTTCATGATCCCATCAGATTCATTCTCACGTCCGCCTTTTTTTCTCTACATACCTCCAGTTTCTCGATGCGGTCTTTGAGCTGGGTGATCGCCTGCTCCAGCTCGTCCACAGCCCTCACGGTGAGCAGGTGGGCACTGTCGGCGGTCGACGCCGGGCTGTCCCGTACCATGATCCGCTCCAGGTGCGTGTCCTCTCCCGCGCTCTTGCCCCCCAGCAGCCCCGCGGCGCCCCCGCGTCTGTCCGCGCCGCTGCTCCTGCCGTCCAGCCCCTTCTCGCACTCGGTTAGTTTCCCCGTCAGCTCCCTGATGGTCCGCTGGTCCGTTAAGATCTGGTCCTTCTGCTGCAGGACCGTCTGCCGGAGCTCCTCCGCGGTGGTGCGGAGGTAGCCCCAGTCCTCCCCGGCGTACAGCGACGGGTCCTCCGCTTGTTGCTGAAAGTTTTTCGGGTTGCACTCCCCGGCGGGGATCGGCGTGCAGATGAGTCGGCTGACGGATGGGTCGTGCCCGGTGAGTCCAGTGACCCCGTCCAGCCCGCCGAGCCCGATGTTGAAGGTTGGCGCTTCTGAATCGGGCGTTTCAGAACCATGGAGAGCGCCCAGAGAGCTGGCCCGGGCCACGGAGCCCCCCGCGGCGGGGGTCTGCGCCG
Organism: Acanthopagrus latus; assembly: GCF_904848185.1. Taxonomy (NCBI): domain Eukaryota; kingdom Metazoa; phylum Chordata; class Actinopteri; order Spariformes; family Sparidae; genus Acanthopagrus; species Acanthopagrus latus. Next base: position 7,455,998 of record NC_051061.1, on the reverse strand, counting down.
CCGCGTCCGGGTAAAGCGAGTGGTTGTCGGTCGCCGGCTGCTGTTGCGCCGCGGCAGCCCTGGAGGATCCGGTGTGGACGGCCGCGATGATGCAGATAACCGCTCCGATGAAGGCCACCATCCCGGCGGCCAAGATGATAACGATGAACTTCAGGGTGGCGGCGGGGGCGAGCGATTATTAGAAAAACCCAACAGCTTAATAAACGCTCAGGCGAGAAAAGTCCAAACTGAAAGCCGCAAAACAACTAAAGTGTCAAATTGTCTTCAGGCGTGGAAAAGGAGGAGAAGAACAAAACAAACAAAGACCTCCACCTCCCTCAGTCTGACTCTTCCCCACAAGAAGAGGCGATTATGGAAGGAGAGTTCCGCACCATAATTGAGTGATCATGGAGTCAGAGCACCAGGAGCAGCCAGCCTCTCTGTTCCACCTCCTCCCCCGTGTTCAGCGCGCATGTCCTCCCCATCAGCCTGTTAACACTGGAGCAGCAGAGTGAGGAGGAGAGAGAGCTGCTCCCCTCTCATGCAGTCTGATAAAGCACTTTTTTGTACATTTTGTCTCTCCTCCTGTCGCCCACAGTTCACTTGTTTTTTTTTCCTGCAGTGTTTAAACAGTCTGTGTGCTTGTGGAAGGTTGTTTTTTTTTTTTTTTTTTTTTTTTTAAATACTGCGTAAAACATCAGATTCACAGTCAGGAGGATGGTGCAACATGTGCTGAAAGGCAGGTAGCCTCACAGACAAAAAAAACCAGGGGTCTTTCGTTGAAGATCTTTTGCTGCGTGCATAACAATCCGTAAATGAGTTTCTCCCTCCCTGAGGCGTGATCATTTTCTTGCTGGGCGCCTGCTGTAATGTGTTGTGCGAGCGGCCATAAGTCAGCCTCAAGGCTCCCTATGGAACGGCTCTACGGTGGTGGAGATGACAGAATGATGGCTCTGGTGGGGGTTTGCAGAGCATGAGACAGACCTGGTGCTATTAAGCGGGTTTCATTAAACCAGGCTTCCCGGTAATGATGCATGTTAAAGGAGGGCTATGCAGTTGTTGTTGTTGTTTTTTTATACCTAAACCAACAAACTCGCTTCCTGTTCAGGACTGAACAAACAAGCTGAGGTTAAAGGACAACACAGTTTTCCTACTGATTTACTTGGTTTATATGTGGCGGACCCTGCCACCTTTTTAGCTTCAAATGGTGTCTCGTGGACCTTATTTTACTCCGAGAACAGCCTGTTTGTTCAGTTCAGTTATGGTTGATAAAAATTCCGAGTCTGTATTCCTTCTCAAATTTACATAGTGCCACTTCAACATCTGCCTTTGAACCAAAAACATTTTATTGGTCTGAAACAATCGTCTTTGAACAGAGGAGGTGGCCTACGACATTGCTCATCACCCACCCACAGTGCAGTGCTGAGCTCCCACCCCAGACAGATTCACAGCTGGGCTCACGTAGCCCTAGCAACACACATGAAGGCCGGTTTGACCAACGACCCACAAGTAACCCTACATCTCTGAAACTCAGATCTGACACGTGTCCTTAAGGACTCTGTAAGGACACTCCCACACAGAGTTTAAAAGCCTACGACTTCCCCTCCAGTTAGTTAGAACTTAAGAAGCCTCTTAAGGAGTTGGAATGTCTTCGAGAAACTGAAACACATCCAGTTGCCTATGATACAGCACCTTGAGTTACCATGACCTGGATGACTGAGAACCTTCATCAACAATTATTTAGTTTTATTTAGGCATTTAAAAACATTTAATAAAGATTTTTCTCTTCCGAAAAAAAAAAAAAAAAGTTTGCATGAGAGGGATCAAAACAACCCGGAGACAAAGACAGGTGTGAGAAACTCTCCGCTGCTGTGTGAATAAAATTAGTGTGTGATGTGCATCCTCACACCAGTATTAAGGGGGGATTTGAGCTAAGGCTTCTCAAAGTGGCGGCGGCTGAGAGCTCTAATATGAGACAGCTGAGGGGGGAAACAGCGCGAGACATCTGACATGTCTGCAGCACGAAACGGCTCTCTGTCTTCAGCGGACCACTGGAATGATAAAGTAGATTGGTAAGCACTTCCCGGAGAGGTGGCTGGGAAAAGTAAATACAGAAACAAAAGAGGGGGGGGAAACGTCTGAGCTGCACACATTTGTATTCAGCCGGTACACTTGAAGTCACCAGTGTAATTTCTCGGCTGTGAAGAGCTTTGCAGCGGCGGCGCGGGTTCTTATCGCTACCTAATGTTTACTGGAGATGCTCGCAGCTTTAAAATGTTTTTTTTTTTTTTTTATTTTAGTACTTTCGGATGATGAAAGTGTAAACACCGCCTCTGTACATGAATGCTTTTGGGGATTCAAGTTTAAGTTCTATTTTCTTTTGGCTGATTGGAGCTAAACTGTTCAACCCAGCAGCACGGTCAAGTGAGAGAGCTGATGATAAAATTGGTGCAGGTGCATTAAAAGGAGGACAGCCTGGGCAAAGCATTCTGGGTACCGCCGTTTGGTTAATGATCGAAATGTGCTGCCGAAAAGCCTCCGTGGCCTTCGAGTCTGAATTCAATTTATCACCAGAGTCACCCTTGACCTTACTGTTGTGTTCTGAGCTTTGGGGATTTCTTTTGTTGGGAATGTTTCATGTTCGTTAAGGTGATTTTTTTCCACAGGATTTAACCAAAGTCTGTGCTGGGGGGATTTGGTGAGAGCTGCTCGGTTACTCGAAAGTCTAAAAATGTTGCTTTTCCAACCAACAAACGTGCTGTTCTTTGTCGGATGATGTTACCTCCTTTACCGAGCTGTGAAACAAACTGCAGCAGTGAAAATAATCCTTTTAGACAAAGCTGAGTGAAAACAAATGTGTGATTATGCCTCATTTGAAGCTTTTTAGGATAATTGTTCTGTTCGTTACTGTCGTTTTTCATTAAAGGGCTGCACGTCACAATGTGCCATTTACACTAACTAAAGGAGCAATATGTAAGAATTTGCCACCTGTCAAATTCATACTCGAAGCATATAAAGGGCAGCATATCACCAGTATACCAGAGTATTCTAACTGTAGCAGCCCATAGCTGGTAAGCTCAATGTATCTAAAGGTTCGGACTGGGGAGCTTTGAACCAGGATGGGCTACGGCTAGCTAGTCAGCATGCTCACTTCCGAAGATGAGCCCTTCCCCATCCCACTCCCACACCCAAGATTACTAAACCACAAGTATAATTTTGAAGTACTTGTACTTCACTTGAAAGTGTTTTCAGGTTTGTTTTTCTGCTGCATTCCTTTTTAATCCTTCGCAGTAGCCCTATTTATTTATCTGATAGCTGTGGGGGAGGGCCTTTTTGTGTGACACTTGCATGTTCTCCCCCCGTGTTTGCGTGGGTGTCATATATATACAGTATATGCAGTGTATGAGGTCAGTGTCCTTGACCAGAGAACCAGATCTGGAGATGGTCCCTGGGTTCTGTATGTTGGCTGTATATTGTATGATTGTATGTGATAAGTAAATATTCCTTTTACTTAACAGATAAAGTGTTTATATACAACACATGTGATCACTTAACAGCGTACGATAAACAGTATACAAAATAGTTAAAGGGACAGTTCACCCCAAAAACCAGAAATAGCTCTCCTGTTTTTGCAGTTCATCATCTGGATTGTTTTGGTGCGAGTTGCTCAGATTTGGAGACATCAGCCGTAGAGACGTCTGCCTTCTCTTGAATATAATGGAGCTAGATTGCATTGTGGAGCTCAAAGCGCCAGAAGAAAAACTCAACAGCACCGTCTCTTACCAGAAGTCATGACCCAGTTACTCAATATAATCCACAGACTGTGTTGTGAGCACTTTCATGTTGGAACTATTTGCTTTTCTCTGAGCTGCACCTGTCAGCCACATCAGCAGGCAGGGGGAAGTGTGCATCCACTCACGGTTGAGAGGCTCGCTGCTTAATCTAACTTCATGACCACGAGTGTCTCGTCTATTAAAAACAGTTCCAGTTTCAAAATAGTCTCCTACATGAAACTGCTCTCGATGAGGTCTGGGGATGATCTTGAGTAACAGGGTCGTGATTTGTGGTATCTCGACGGCTGTAGTCATTGCTTGCTTGCCGCCACTGGACTCTTGGATGCCCTAAGGTGGCTGAAACATGATAAAATGTCCTCTAGGGTGAAAATATACCAAGACATTCTGTGTGCTAATGTCCCACCACAAGCAGCCGGTGATCTTTATAATGTTTTGCCCCTGCCCTAAGAAGTCCTGAGATATTTAATATCTTATGATCAATAATGCTAAACATGTTACACTTAACATACAAATGACGGCTCCTTGTGTATGAAGGGCTGGGAATGCAGCGGGGATGTTTAGATAGGTCTGTGTTATGAAGCTGTTTAAAATTCCAGTCATGTCTCCAGTTGGTTAATGGTGCCATCTAGTGTACAAGGCTTTCTCTCTCTCTCTCTCTCTCTCTCTCTCTCTCTCTCTCTCTCTCTCTCTCTCTCTCTCTCTATTCATCAACAAGCAATTAATGTATTGTTTCAGAGGTTTCACACTTTTGTTACTCCCTGCCTCGCATACATGCATTGAATAGACTGAAATACAATCATTACCATCACCACAGGATCGCACACGCACTCACACTGGGAATAAATCACCGTCCACATGGAGCGTACTCCACTCCTCTGGGAGTTCACGGTGAGTTCACTGACTCGGACGTGTCAGAGCAGAGAAAAACGTACAGTCTGATAGTAATTCCGTCAGGTGTGAGCTGAGTGCAGCTCACAGCGGTGTGCATTTCAGCTGGGCAACAGGGGGTCGGGCTCCGGGCCTGGTGCCAAAATGTGATGGCTGAAGCAAAGAAAATAAATCAATAACCTTTCCTTCACTCATCTCAGGTGTTGATATATAACACGTCAAAGCTTCTTTTGGTATTTCATGCTTCTTTTTTGCCTTGCACAGTCTGTCAAAGTAGGATTTTAACATCTAAGGTGATTAAAGTATCAGGATTAAGGGATTTTTAGCACATATGACCACTTAATTCTGCATTAACCAATCAAAACCACAGAATATTAGTGATATTACAGCATTAAAGGATTGAGGGTTGAGTAAATCCGATTTTATGCTCACTTTATGACATTTTCATATTTAGGCAAGTCAGTTTATAGTCCAAACTCAGACATTTGCCTGAAAGGATTTTACAATCTTACAATTTTACAATCAAACTCGTAAAGAACTTCTTTGCTTGAGTGCAATATTTAGGACTTTTGGTTAAAAACATTTACAACTTCATTAAAATCACCAACAGAATGTGGAGGAAAATAAGTTTTATCATTATGAAATGTACATATAATGTTGCAAAGCATAGTCAGCATGATAACCAGCTAGCCCCAGCACATCCCCGCTGAAGCTCCTAGGCTAGCAGTGTAAATTTCTACTTTCTCCAATGCGACCTAACAGGAAGGCTTGAGGAGTGGTCCACCATTACTCTCCTGCCTGTTCGGTCGCATTCGGGAATCGACACTTTTTGTCTGCCATGACGGCGGCGCGCCGGAGATCCAGCTCCTATGGTGAGTTGTTCAAAAACTTTCTTTTTAGTAAGCTCTGCATACACAAACAATGTTCTCACTGTGTAGAGACCCTGGTGATACTACGAGCAAAGATTCATATTGTGTTGAGCCTTCTTAGTATTCTAAAAATAGAATAATACATTTTGATGCTAGCGTAAGAGTGCCCCATGCACTCCATTGAAAATTAGCTTGCCCGAAAATGAAAGTACAGTAAATCTTAAAAGTGCCTCTTTCCTCGTAATTATGCTTTTACATGAAGGTTTGACTCATATTCAATCGCAAATAAAGCCTAAGGTGCTTTTGGCGAGAGTTTCACTTTAACAGGGGTAAAAAAGGGAAAGAAATCCCTGAGGGAGCAACACAGGATTGATCTCTCTCACAGGATGGAAAGAAATGTAATAAAAGTAATATGGACCAGAGTAGACGGAAGTATCAATTGTAGAATTACGATATGACAGTATTATGTGGATTGTTCAGATATATGAAGAATACGTTCCTACAAAGATGTGAAGCACCTGCAAATAACCTCGTCTTAGATCCAGAAAGAGGACGGACACAGCAGAGAGAGAAAAAAGCTAATTCAAGGACACCGTTCACAAAGAGACAACATTCTTTGTTTTCAACACTGATAGCACACTGGTTTCAGTTGCTTTTCACTTCCATGTGCTTAGAAGACCAAAGCTTTTCACTTTTGCTTTCCTCAGAATTGACGCCCTGTGCAGATTATGTTGAGGGATTTAAGGGATGACAACAAACCTACTTATTAAAACATGAAACAGAATCATTCGGACGGATGCTCGATTTCCCTATGACCCACCTTTGGGTGCAGAACTGATATGAAATGATAAGACTGGTGATATTCTATATGTCATAAAATTCCATGAAAAACCCCAAACCAACAAGGAAGTGCTTCTACGTACACTATTGTTGTATGAGGGTTCTGAGTCATCCAGGTAGTTCAAGGTGCTATATAGCAGGCAGCTGGACTTGTTTCAGTTTCCTAAAGATGTTTCAACTCTCATCCAAGAGGTCTCTTCAGTTCTAACTAACTGGAGGGGAGTTGCAGGCTTTTAACCTCTGTGTGGGAGTGTCCTTAAAGAGTCATCAAGGACGCATGTCAGCTCTGAGTCTCAGTCGTGAGGGCCACTTGTGGGTTGTTGACCCAACTGGCTTTCATGTGTGTTGCTAGGGCTAGGTGAGCCCAGGTGTGAATGGTTGTTAAGCTGTCTGGGGAGGGAACTCAGTATTGCATTGTAGGTGGTTGATAAAAGCCAGCAAACTCCCCTCCAGTTAGCTAGAACAGAAGAGGCCTCTTGGATGAAGGTGAAACGTCTTCAAGAAAGGAGGGGGCCCTTGTCCAGCTGCCTACGATACAGCACAGTATTTGCTTTCGAAGCCTGATACATAGTGGTTAATCCCTCTGAGCCAAAGTCTAGCAACGATTTATTACATCTAATCTATAAGTCACACCTTTGCACCGAGAGACATCTTCCTTGATACAACAGAACCATAAACTTAAATCATCCTGTTGCTTTTAATGCTGTAAGGTGCATCAGAACCTGAAAATGGTCTCCAACATTTATTCCCTGTTCTCCTGTTTGAAAACTGTTTTTAATCCAATATAGCATTAAGAAATATCCTATGAGTTTGTAGTACTTGTGTAGTTATAACAGAGCAGCATGTCCTCTATAAAAAAAAATCTTCAAATCTTAGCGATAGAAAAAAAGCATAGTTAACTGTTAGAAGTTCAGCTAACTGCTCATGAATACATAATAAAGTATGTTTTAATCTTAATAAAGTGACAAATATAAGTAATAAACTGTCAACAAAACTGCTGATCTGCTGCAGGATGCACCCAGCATGATGTGCTGTTCTAAAGTTAGCTAGCTAGCATTAGCAATATTCACGTTCGATGGCATTAGCAGTGAGCTAACTTAGCTAGTTCTTGTGATGGCAACATTAGCTAGCGCTCTAACTAGCAACCACTAGAGGGGGGAGATGATTGGATGCAACAGCGGCCTTTTAATGGCAATGCAATGTAAAGATTGAGATGGATTGTCACATGTGGTGTCTGAATGTTATCAACACCTTCAAAGCCTTAAAAAAAAAGTTTGTATTGAGAGTTTTGGTTAAACTCAAAGAATGCATTTGTAATGCTGTTATAAATTAAACCCAAGGGGCTTTTATTAAAGTTCTTAAGCAGGTTATAAACTGTTGGCAAGTTTCTTATACAAGAAAAATAAACGTGGTTATGATGCTTTTAGTGTTAAAAGGGCCTTAATCTAAAGTGTTACCAAAACTAGATCACCAAGTTATGTGTTCCTGACCTATTTCTAAACATGTATACTCTATAAATATTACATTATATTCATATTACGGAGTTAAAAGAGATCTCTGTTGTCGTCTTGAATAAAACATACAATGTGACGCACACGAACACGCACACGCCCAGACAGTCAAGGTTTATAGCATCTGTCAGTGTGTTTTATGGTTGAGCCATGTTTAATTATTTACTCCGGTCTCTCTCAGGCCACAGCGGTGTCGATTACCGGCACACTGAGCCGCTGCTCCCTCTCAACTACACGTCAGCTTCAATACGATTAACTCTCCTTTCTCACGGAGGCTTTGGCACATTCGCCGGATGATATAGAAGCTGCAGACCCTGTCAAGGTTTCAGTGACAGTTGCGCCATTATGGATATCAACATGTCTGGGATGAGTAGCGATCAGCTGCATCGCTCCACCTTGGGGATTTACTCGGTAGGTAACAGGTACTGTTTGTGTGTGGGCCAGTGGCTCAAATTGGACGACCGACTTACGTACCATTTCTGTCAAGCAGACATGATGCGAATTCACACAGTCAGTTTTTCGAATTCAAGGAGTGTTTCCTTTTGTAACACCAGAGATTTGAGTCTGAGGCTGTCTGTGCGCCGGCGTTTGGAGGGAGAGTTTGTGCTCATAAATACAGATTGAATTAAAGACGTTTTATTGATTCTCCTTAAGGTGGGTGTAAAAGTTTGTCTGACTTTCAGATATGTGTGTCTGTGTGTGTTTCCCAAACAGAACTTGACGGATGACTTCAACCCAAGTCTACAGAAACTGGTTTCACTGGGTAACAGCTATATGCAGGCTTTCAAAGGTAAGACAGAAAGAAAGAAAGAAAGAAAGAAAGAAAGAAAGAAAGAAAGAAAGAAAGACAATCAGCTAATGAGAATTTCTCTCCTCTGAAATTCACACACCAACCCTCATAAGTGCTATAAACTAAACAAACTATAATGGCAGCACACAGGATAAGGGAGCTGTCTATTTCACTACACCTAATTCCAAAGTCCATACGCTTTGGGAATACCTTCCTGGTGCAGTTATAGCCCTGATAATGGGCCTGTAAACAAAGCCTGCAGAGGTAATAAGTACATTGAGAACAGACAAACAACGGCCCAGAAAGATATTTGATTTCCAAAGACCTAGGCAGGGTTTTATGATGTTGAGTGCAGTCTGGGCCAAATTTTTTATTTATTTTTTTTTATGTATGTCTGTGAGAAGAGGTCATTTCGGAGCATGGATTAAACTTTTAATTTGAATCTGAACATGCAGTCACCACATCTACATATGATGTCTTAATCACCCTCCTCGTAATCACCTCTAATCCCCCGCGCCATGCGTTCACTGTGAACGGCCTTTAAAGTGCTGAGATGCAAATGAAATTCAGCTACAGGAGCAGTTTTACACGGTGAGCCTTTTTTATATTACATTACACTGTAGGTGCTTGTTTAATATATGCAAGAGCACTTAGGCGACGTCATCAACAACTGATTCACAGTCGCACCACTGCACCAAAAGCCCCGCAGACAATACAATACAGATTATGATGATTCCTCCCTTGTGCTCTCTGTGGTGCCACAACTTCACTAATGAGGTCAAGACCAAGAACTGGTGTGGCTTAAGAGTCTATTTAGAGTCCATGTAAATGAATAAGATGTGGATGCTGTCCATACTCTCCCTATTCATTGTTTTTAAAGAGCTATCACATATGTGTTTTTTATTGAAATCTGTCGTCTTACAGCCTTGGGGAGTGTGAGTTCTTTTACAATTTAACACATTTAAATGTGTCATTTAAAGGAAACCTAACAACACAGACACCATCAATGTGCTGAGCGACAAAAGCTCCAGAGAGCTAGTTACTCGGCTGGTTAGCTTTTTAGCAGGACTAGTTCAGCTGTTTTTTAGTTCTCTGTGACTGGATTTATCTGCTGCCTCATTCATGTTTGTCAGCAAACTGCATCAATACGGTGTAAATTAGTTCATCAAAATGTATACATTTCAAGTGCAGGGAACAGCTGCAGGCAAAAAGGCAATTTAGCTTGAGCCAGGACTGACCATGGCTCTCTAACTACTGGGATCATATGTTGATGACGGTTCTCATCCAGGTGATGGTAATCCTTGGTGCTGTATCATAGGCAACTGGATGTGTTTCAGTTTCTTGAAGATGTTCCACCTCTTTAACAGGCTTCTACAGTTCTAACTAACCAGAGGGGAGCTGAAGGTGTTTAAACTCTGTGTGGGAGTGTCCTTACAGAGTCGTCAAGGACACAAGTGAGCTCTGACTTTCATCATCATCAGGGCCAATTATGGGTCGATGACTGAACTCAGTAGGGAACTTGGAGGTGAATGGTAAATGTACTTGCATTTCTAAAGCACTTTTCCAGTCTACAGACTTCTCAAAGCACTTTAACAACACTTGCCGCATCAACCATTCACACACCAGGGGCACACACATCAGCTGCTCATCAGGAGCACTGCGGGGTTCAGCGTCTTGCTCAAGGACACTTCAACATGCAGCTAAGCCTTCCTATTACCAGACAACCCTCTCTACCTCCTGAGCTACAGCTGCCCCCCAAGCTGGGTGACAACTAATGTCGTAGGCTACCTCCTCTATTCAGAAAGGCTCATTCCGGTTTGACAGATGGATTCTTTTACACCTCTTTCAAACCACCTGTCTTCTCTGGCCAAGATGTTGACATTGCTGTCCTCAAAGGAATGATTTTCTCCTTCAGATGTAAGTGGACAGCAGAGTCTTGGCCTGAGGAGTTGGCCTTCCTGAGTTGTGCCATTCTTTTATGGAAGGGTTCAGCTTTTACTGCTTGGATTTTAGCTGTGTTTTGTTATGACTGTAAATTCAACATGCTACTTTGTTAATTATACATTTCTATGATGCTGAAGGGGCTCTGTGGAACTCCTGTGCTGTGCTGGAAGCTGATCATCTTTTGGCTGAACTACAGTACTGCATTTTGCCGTTGACAGTCTAAGAACAAAAAACAATATCAGCAGCAGGCAATCAAAATGCAATGTTATCACTGAGAGCGAAGAGAGACTCTATGGTGATTGCTTATCATGAAGAATTTGATTGCGCTGTGATTTTATGCAGCTGTTGTCCAAGTACACATATTTCCAAATGATTGCAGAGAGACATTTGCGTGTATTGTAATTTGAATCATTGAATCATTTCCGCTCCATTTCCGTTGTTGTAGCTAATCACTCTGTTTACCTGCGTCTGCAGTTGTATGCCAGGGCAATTAATTGTGCCAAATCAATTTGCATTTCAAATGAATATTGTGTTTGTGTGTGTTTTCCAGCGCTCGCTGTAACGAGCGAGGCCTACTTCAGCGCGCTTTCAAGGATCGGAGAGAAGGCTTTCCACACCATATCTTCGCGCTCCCTGGGTACGTACGAACACATGCACAGTCAGCTGGCTTGTGCAATCTCGTGATTACTAAGTGGAAACACGATGAGGTTATTTCCATATCGACAATTCAGGCAGTGTTTTGTCTTTGATCTGTTAATGGCTATTTATTTTGCTAATTAATCAGTGTTCCTCTGTGTGGCAAGGACCAAAGTTTACCCCCAAGCTGCACTTTATTACTCCTTTCACAGATACATGTGTGACATGTAGGTGTACATCAGAGGTGTACTCTTAGATGTGCAGGTGTGTAAGACCTACTGTGATACGTTATTGAATCAATGTATTTTTACAGTGTAACACAAGACTTTTACCTGTAGCTCAGACTGAGATAACATTTGTATTGGGCTCCAGAATGAAGCAAAAAATGTCTTATTAGATTTCTGCTCGTGTCAAGAGGCAGCTTCAAAGTTAGATTGCGGCACAGTGTTCGTTTGAGTCTGTTTTTGTATGAGCTCAAGCAAAGAGTGTTGCCAGAGTTGGGCATCAGATGCGAGCAGACATCATGAATAATAAACGATGACAGGCAGCAGGCCACGCTCCGCTCACTTAACCCAGCCACTCTGAAAGGGAGTCGTGTTCGGTTTAGTCGCTGGAGCTGAGGACATTGTCCAAACTGGATCATTAGTGTACTCACGCTGTGAGGAAATGAATCCCAGCACGCATTTTCAAGCACAGTGTCAAGTCAAACTAAACAAGTGCAATGTTTTCGGCATATTATGTCATGGCGTGGTAAATCCTGATGGCTAAACTGCGGTGGGAATGGCTTTGTGCTTTTATGAAATCACAGTGCATGTGTTTGAAAGGCTTTGGATGGAGCTAAATGCAGTTTTATTAAAGGCAGAAGACGGCAGTTGGCCTAAAATCCCATTTGGCCAATAATTTAATGAACCTATCAAAGAAAACAATGAGCTTCCATACACGTCATTATCATTCTCAATGTCATTAACATCACCATTTCAAAGGTATTGTAAAGATGGATTTGCACAGTGGCCTGATAATGAAATTAGATGAATGGAAGTGATCAGAATCAGAAATACTTTTTTGAAAAATTACTGTTGGACAGTGTCACACAATGCAGTAGGACTGGGAGCAACACACATCTTGGACACGTGGAGGTGATGCACACTGGATGTAATCAAACAGCAACGTTAGCTAGGAAGTGGTTCAATGCTAACATTAGCTAATGGGATATCAAATATCTTTTCTTACCTTGAAATATGGCCTGACATCGCTTCCAGATTTTAACTATCAATTGTATCTTTTGCTGCTGATCAGCCGGGCAGTGGTGAACCGAGAACAATTTGGTAGATTTCCTGAGTTTATACAACTTACAACGTTGAAAACGGCAGCAAAATATTATCCCAGCATCTTCACTTCTCACTTCAGACTTCAGAGGAAAATGGCCATCTCGTCAATATGGTCTTATGTGTGCTCGCTCGTGTGTGTCTGTGTGTGAGATGGAAAGTGTATCCTGTAAGTGGGAGTGTGTGCCTAAGGGATGAACTCACAGGTGTCCATTCCTGTTAAGATCATTAGTTAATGAGTACATGGCAGTAAACAAAAAGAGAAGGTTATATAATGTTGCATGATGTCATTTTATTATTTTTCGGGTAATACATTAAGTGATTACAATAAAACGTGAAACGTGCTTTCTTCTTGCTCAGGAGATGTCCTGATTCAGATCTCTGAGAGCCAGAGAAGACTCACCTTGGAGCTGGAGGGACTCGTAAGTGATATCGTCACTCCCCTTAAGACGGCTTTTGCGTACAAGTCTGCTGTCGTGTGTTTAACATGATGTTGTGCGTCTCTCTCCAGTGCCGCTGGTTCAGCGCGGAGGTTCTTCAGGAGATGGACAATAACATCAGACTGGACAAAGACTACATATCGGTGAGTGAGCCCCAAAAGCAGGGTCACGACGAGGTCAAGAGAGGGCCCTTGCAGAATGACAAGCTGTTATCTCGTAATTATGTTCAGGGGAGGAAAATTAATAACTGCGGGGCATCGTGAGAATAGTTATGTAGTGAGTTATCTGATAAATTAATATCTTGATAAATAGCCCACTTACCTCCCAGAAGATAAAGAAGTAATAATCTGTCATTAAAACTGGAGAAGCCATTAGAAAGAACAGAAGAGACGTGACATGAATTGTGCGTCATACAGGGCAGCAGGAGGCACTACGAGATGGAGGTCCACAACCAGGCGGCAGCTCTGGACAGGCAGCTGAGGAGGGGAGCCAACCAGGTTTGAGTTTCTGCTGCCCGACGGAAAAATTCAGCGCCACGTGCGCGAGGGCGTCCTTGTCAAATATGTAAACGTGGGCTGTTTGAATGTGTGCATCCTCAGGATTGCAGCGAGTATGTGCAGTTCCTCAGGAGGAGCCACGACGAGGCCCTGAAGGAGGAGGAGAGACGACATCGCTTCCTGGCTGAGAAACACTGCAGCCTGATACAATCCATCGCCAGCCTCATGGACAAGGTACGCGGCTCACCTCAGACAGCATTTGTAAATGGCTTATTGACTACAGGCGCCAAATTGGTCGGGTACGTGTTAGAACTCTTACCGCACTCACAACAGCAGGACGGCCCTCTAACAGCCAGTTCACAACGATCTGTGGTGATTATAAGACTTCATCAGCCCCTGTGGATGAGTTCTCCCTCCTTTGTAATGAGGGTCAAACACAGATCAGCCACACAGATCAGCAGCTCAGGTTCTCCTGCAGAGCTGATGTCTCATTAACAAGCCGCCCGTTTGAACTCTGGACTTTGTGCTCACCTTTTATTACAGCGCTGTACCGTCACATTTTACTGTTCTCATAACGAGGCCGTCGCAAAGCCCTTTGAGGCCGTAGGTGTAGTTAAGGACAGATCGAACATTATGTTTGTTCAACTCACTGGAGCCCTCCGACAAAGATATTTGCCCCTAAAAAAAAAAGTTTTCCCTTTAAATACTTAACTCGATCTTTAATAAATCTAGTCCATAGAACAAAGTAAATACAAGACTTGTTAACCTGTTAGGACTCTATTTTGGATCTCTGCTCGAAAATGACACTCCCATGTTTAACAGAGTCCAGCGCTTCAGCTACAAGGTCTAATCAAGGGTGTCATAGTAAAGGGAGAGCTTGAAAAATGTGTTCAGATGTGTAAGTTTAAGTACATAAGTCACTGAGTAAATGAAGTTGGCACACAGCATAAATATTAAATATATATATATATATATATATTCCAGATCTTAAGTGAACTGAAGCAAAACATCTGAACATTACCTCTGGTAAGTTTTATGCCAATAAAGTGAATCAGAGCAAAATTACAGAGGGTATTAGTAAAGAGCATTTTGGTATCATCTGTGGCATTTAAAATGTCTCAGGTACCAAACTATATATTCCACTTATGTTACCAAGTTGGGATCTCAGCTCATGCTTAACAGATTAAAAAAGACAACATTTCGATCCTGCTTGGATCATAGATGGGCCTGAAGTTAAAAATTGTGGACATTTTTGGAAAGCTAGAGTTAGTAAATAAAAAAGACAAGATTATTAAAATTTAAAGTAAGATAACAAGTCAAAAATTATGAGATAAAGTTCAAATTGAAATGAAAAAGAAATCTAAATTATAAGATAGTAAGTTTAAATTATAGTGAGTAAAACCAAAGTTTGAAGATTGAAACTCAAAAATTTGACTAAGGGTTTGTCTCACTCAGTCAGTTGTGACATACTAAGTCAAAATGTTTTTTTTTTTGAGATGGAAGTCTAATAGAAACAGTGTGCTGCTGATGTTTTCCCCATGATAACAGAAACTACACTCACATTTAACCATAAAGGAGGCAGGCTGCTGTTCAACACATGCAGATCACCGTTTACGTCTCTTCTGTATAGCTCAACTGAACACACAGTATGTTTGCCAAATGAGTATTAATATAAGCAGCTGTGTGACATAAGCCCCTAATTCTGCTGACCCTTAATGTGTGTGTGCGCGTGTGTGTCTGTTCATCAGCTGGGAGGCTCCCTCCAGCAGAGAGCCAACGCCTGGTCGGTAGAGGTGAACGCCACCAGAGGAGTCAAGGCCGGACGACCCCCGTCAGTGGAAAACTCTGTGAGTTCAGGGCAGGGTTAGTCCGTTAGAGTCCGTTGAATGTGTGTGTTGAATTATTCAAACAGCGCAGGAGCTGGATTGAATTAGACCTCTTCAAAACCCAGAGAATATGCTGCTGGTGTGAGATATAATCCTGTTTCAGGGGGCACGGACTGAGGGAAGCTCTGTAAGATCTGTTTGGGGAAATATCTTGTGAGACGGATAACAGGGTTTGAGCGAGTCAGAACTTTTTCAAATGTGGTGTCTGAGTTCGACAAATATTGGATAAGAAAACATAACGTGATTGAACTGGCTGTAAGGGATCATGCACAGGCAGAAACCTGTGAATTATGGCAGTTATATTTTTGTTACCAGGGTGCCCTCTGCTGGTTGGATTCAATTTGAAACCATCAAAATGAATCACACCACTGACACGAGACGTAATGCTGTTAGAGGGAAGCAGCCTGCAGAGGATTAAACCTGTAGCTGACATGAGATTACATGAAAGCTGCACAATTATCTGAGTAATTGATTAGTCGATCGAAATATAAAGAACCGTCAACTACTTTGATTTTTCAAGCAAAAATTTCAGACATTTGCATCTTTGCGCCCCTTAACTGTAAGGATTTGCTTACTGTCTTAGTTATTTCTGATAGTAAATGAAGAGTCTTTGTGTTTTGACTGCTGGTTGGACTGAAGAAAACATCTGTACACATCACTTTGGGCTCAGGAAAATTGAGATGTTTTTCACTGCTTTTTGGCAGAACAATCCATAAAGAGAATCAACAATAGTTGCAGCCCGGGATAAAATTATTTTCTGGCATGAAAGAAATGAATACGTGTTTGCGATAAGGCAATAAATCTCTCCTGTTCAACCACCGGCTTTAATCAAAATATGAAACGTATACATCATCTGAATAAACCCAGATGTCTCCACATCTTAGAACAGCAGGATTAACGCCATGGATAATTCACAAACTGACACCATATGGTCTTTTCGCATGAAGGCAGCAATTAAGATGCGAGTAAACAACAAAGACGGCCCTGAGCTAAGCCCAGTCGGTCTCAGTCTGTTCCTCATCACAGGGTGACATGCCAGTGAACCCCGCAGATCCCGCATCCTCCTGTAATAACCAGCGGAGGGTTAACGTGGATCCTGTGTTTGTTTTGGTTCGGCGTGGGATTTATTCTCGCTTATAACACAGCGAAGCCCCTGAGCCACTTCAGACAGATATTTGAGTTGCCTTTCCGCAGTCACTCATCGCATACAGTGCATTACTCAAGGTAAAGGTCCATTTATTTGTCATTTTGCGATGCCAGGGTTGTAAAAATTGAACTGAATTTAGTCCTTCCATGCTACATAACAGAAAGAACAGATAAAAGAAGAGAAGAAGTTGCCCTGTAGCCTGGTGGTATGGCAGAGGACACTTCTGTATCTTTTGTCAGATGGCAGCAAGGTGAAGGGACTGTGGCCGTGGTGGGTGTTGTCTTTTAATATCCTTTGGGCTCTGTGTAGATATCTCACCTCACCGATGTGACTGTTGCTCTGTAGATGGTACCAGGGATGTTCTGGGTGGTTTTACTCACCCACTGTTGATCCCTCCTGTCCGGGGCCGCTCACCAACCATGCCAGTTTGTGATGTTTCCAGTCAGCATGCTAACTGTGTCTCCTCTGTAATACATCTAGAATAAAATTAGCCTTCTTAAGTTTCCATAGGAAGTAGAGCCTTTTCTGCGCCTTTTTTTCATCAGGGTGTTGATGAGGGATGGCCTCCTGTATAGTCTATTGACCAAAGTGAACAAACTGACAGTTCTGGTTCGGAGTTGAACCTTTTAAGAACTGGTTTGCTTCTCCATGAGAGAGACTGTAGATTCACATCATTTAGTTACTGAATTCGTCTCCATTTTCCTGGCATTGCTAACTACATCAACTCTTTACATGTGCTGCTAACATGTGGGCCTTCACACACGACTGGTCCACTGACCCCAGTGGCTTCTACCCTCCAATCTTTTGTTTATTCCCCAATAGATAAGTAAAAACATGCTACACTAGCTCTGGTTTTAAAATAACCCTGCCTCAAGCCACCAACCAGCAAAGTGTTGGTGCTATTCAGGAACCTGTTTTCCTCGACTAGATTCGCTTCTTTGGCTGTAGAAATGCAAAGAACTGGTTCCAGAGTAGGCACTGGTTCCAAACCAGCACTTGAACTGCCTCGGTCAAACAGTTTATGTTGATTCCCAGGAGCTTGAAAACATTTCACCTGCTCTATCGTAGCTCCACTGATATATATAGACCAGGGTGTCAACAGCTCCTTTTTTTTTTGTAAAAACAGCTCCATCAGCTTTTTTTTGCCAATGTTGAGCAGTCAATTGTTCCTGTGAACCACTATGCAAGACTGTTTTGCATAGATTTCCTCCTGGTATGAACATTCTTGGTTGTGTGTTATGTGACATATGATCGTGGAGTTGACGGCATACTTAACAATAGTGTCAATACAGTCTCACAGGGCGCAGTCATGGATGTACAGTGTGAACTGGAGGGGGCTGAGCACACATCCCCGGGGAGCTCCGGTGCTGAGCACTAAAGTAGAGTTGCGACTGCCTGGCTGAACACTCTGGGGTCTGTTTGCGAGGATGTCTAATATCCAGCTATAGAGGGTTGGGCTCAAGCCCAGCTGGAAGTTTTCCAGTCAGCTTCATGGGAGGGATTGTATTAAACGCTGAGCTGAAGTCAACAAACAGCATTCAGATGAAGCTGTTAATCTCAAGGTGTGTGAAGACTGAGTGGAGGACAGTAGATACGGCGTCGTCTGTGGTTCTGCTGGTTCTGAATGGATACTGGTGAGGGCCAAGGCTGGATGCAATGTTGTCTTTGACATTAGCTGTTCACTCTTGGATCTGCTGTTGGTGTGCATGATCCTGTTTCAAGATACATGAATGCTACAGCACAGACTGACAGTCAACTTGTCTACACTTGTGCATGAGCTGTGCTGTATATTCCTGGTTGTACAGATGGGGATGAAGGAGGACGAGTACAGAAGGAACAGAGAAGAGCCGCTCCTCGGCAAAATACCATCAAGGGGTGAGTGGTTACTGCGAGCCATTCCAAAGCTCTGTATTTATTTTGAGAAGAGATATCACTTTACTGACACCAGGAAACATAACACAGTCGATAAATCAAACATGTCAACAACTATATCATAAAAAGATATCGGTGCCACATATTCCATGTCATGTTTAGAGTCAAAGCATGTCTGTAACGTTCACAGCCCATAATGCATATCAGAGTTCATTTTGCCTTCACCACCCGCTTTATCACTCTTTAAGCCTTTTATCTGTGTTTCTCTCCCTGCTCATAAATTTTCACATCTGCACTTTCATACTTCCTCATTTGTACTTGCCTCTGCAGAAAGTCTGTGTAATTATTTGCCCTGCTTATCTAGAGTTAAAATAGATCCGGTACCATAAACAGGCTCTAGAATACTGACTGGAAGTTCCACCAATGTTCCACTTTCGCTCTGAAACATTGCATGCACCATGCTCGTTGTCTGCCGCACTTCAATGATCTTACCAAGCTCAGTAAATAACAACAGCCCCATTTTTTTGTGTAATTCAGTGTATTGCAGCCCCTGCCATCCGAGCAAGAATAATTATACAGAGAGTGAGATACTAAGTAGTCTGCCAAGTCTCTGAGGTATGATTACCAGGGGCGTAATGAGTAAAGAAATAAATCATACCCTTTTATATTTTTTAATGAATGATTTCGCCAGAGATCTATCTTTGCCATTTAAGAGGTTTCATCAGCCAACATGTGCGGCAACAAACAGTTCAATTCATCATCTCTCCAGCTCCGTCTCCCCAGGAAAGCATTTTTCGCTCCACCGGAGAGTCACAGGGAGGCGGCGGTGGAGCGAGATCCTATAGGGCGAAGGTGGCCCACCAGCCCGGCGCCTCCAACCCCACCCTGCTGCCCTTCTCCAAGGGAGAGATGATCACCGTGAAGGTCCAACAGCCAAAGAACGGCTGGCTGTATGGGCGCGCTGAGAGCAGTTCGCGGTAAGCTAACACCTAAGCCTGTGTGACTGTGGTGCATCCACCATAAATATGTCTGTTGCTCAAGCGAAATACAGTATATATAGTGCACTCTCTGTTGCACACTGATACCATTCAGGAGGTCGATATATTCAGGTGGTTTACAAACATTTTCACATTTAATGCTCCAGGTCCCTTTTCCTCGGGGAAAATCAAGCTGGTGAGAAAAAGACGCATTTTAAATTAGAGACGCAAACGTTTGTAAGGAATTAATCAAATATAAAAGGATATAAGAAACAATCAGTATCATCAGCAAATAAACTGAGAGAAAAAAACAGATATAGTATCGTAAAAGGAAATAAATAAACAGAAAAGCAGAATAAAACTGAAACAAGAACAACAAGGTAAAAGAGTCTATACTCAAGCCTCAGGATAAGCACATTAGTTCATAGAAAATCAGTGCTATCATGCGCGTAGTGGCAACAAAGCTCACATGCTGGCAGTCAGCATGTGTTCTATACTCACCATATGTTACAGTGTTAATATTGACTAATTAGGGCTAACTACAAAGTACAGCTGAGGCTGATGGGAATGTCATTATTACCTCTGCCAAGGAGGTATGTTTGGCTTGTTGTTTCCATGAAACTGGGATGAAGGATGAGTTCCAGTCCAGAATAGACCTCATAACCCTTGGTTTTGGTTAGTCAGTTAATTGTTCCTGAATTGAAATACTGGAGACATTCAAATTCTGACCTGGTGATGGCGCTAGAAGTAAAGTTAGAGGACCACCAAAGTCGGTTGAGGTTCATCCCCGTGGCGTCCATGAATGTCGGTGCAAAATGCAATGTCAATCCATCCAGTTGCGATTTCAGCAGTATTGAAATTGCATTTGTCTTTTGTAATTCTTTTAAATATGTGACTCTTAACATTACTCATGACATTAACACCAAACTCCACCAACTGTCATGTTCACTGTCTGATTCTTTGTTTTCAGCCAGGGATGGTTTCCATCCACCTATGTGGAAGCAGTGGACGATCCTCCGATGACAACCAGCTCGCAGTAAGCATCCAATAAAAAACATTTGGTCATGCTAAGTAAAGAAAAAGGTTGATAAAGAAATGTGTTGTCTTATCTTACTGACTCCTACTATGCCACACATACAAGGGTAAAACTTTCCTGACCCAAGAATGCAACAATACAGTCACTAATTAGATTCACCATAAATATGGCACCACAGCCAATAGCCAAATATGTTGTCTTAGATTATTTTAGCATAAAGACTGTAAATGACGAGAAGCCGCTAACCTGGACCTGTCTGAAGGCAGTGACAGAGTCAGGTCTGACTCCGGTGGTTCCACAGGTTTTGTGTTCGGCCTCTAATTAATTTGTCACGGTGGTCGTTAAGAATAGACGGAGAGGCTATAAACCCTCTGCATAATCTTTGCCTTTCATCCATGATACACAATACAGTTCACCGTTGCCCCAGGCTGTCCTTTTTTGTTTTATGGGTCCAACATTTTTTAAAAGAGGGTCAGCATGAAACTCAGGCCTGGAATAATAACATGAACTATTTAAGAAAAATGGGTGACCCATAGCTGTGAGGAGAACCAGTAGGAGGTTTAACACTAAAATGTCGGTCACTGTGAGCGCACGGCACAGCTAAATGCCCAAAATGTGAATCTCAGCGTTGATCATCTGACCATATGTATTTAACCTAAAATCTCATATACTTTCAAAAGCAAAATATATGTATAGGTCTGACAATTTCACTATAAAAGAAGTCAACTTTATTCCGCATTATTTACATAAAACTGTTGAATTGTGTTGTTGCTTCACCAGCTTCCGAAGCAGCAGCAGCACCAGCAGCATGAGCGACCTGTGGGACCAACCACGAAGCAGGAACCAGAGCGTAGCCCCGCCCCCTCCCCCTCCGCCTCTGGCTACATATTCAAGTGAGCCGGCTCCTGACAGAAGGGCTGAGTCCTTTTCAGAAAGTAAGGTACGTAAGTCGCTCTGTGTGACTGATTGATCAGTCAGTGTGGCTCATATCAATCAATAATCTATAATGTCCTTTTAAACATGATCACAAATAGACACTGAAAAGCAGGTTTCCAGGAACTTTGTTTTTTGGGGGACCTCTTTCTATGTCTTTCTAAAGTCAGTATAAGTTGGACTTTTTGTTGTTGTTGTTTTCTTATTAATGGGTAGTAAATCATTTTGTTTAGAATTTTGGATACACATATTTAGGATGATAGACAACTTTTGGGTTGGACATCCCACCCTTTTCTTCTTTGTTTATAAGTCATTTATAAAGGGTTTTATTCCACCACATCTACAATTTGTTCTTCTGTAGCCCTGTACTTGAAATAAGTGGCTTCAGTTTTTACCACCTGACCACCCACCCACCCTTTTACTGAGCCATAGAGCTTTAGTAAATTAGTTGTTACCTATGGATAAATTCATCAGTTACAACTTGAAAACTGTATTATTATGGGAAAACAAGCTTAAGTCAATTTTTTTCAGCCGGTGGTGCGATTTGCCTTTTCAGTGCCCTTTTGTACCCTGGTGCCCACTCAGACCATTTTTTTCACACCTGCCTGTCAAACATCCTGAGTCTATATAAAATGAATTGAGTCGAGTCAATTTGAGCTACCCTACCCTTTGGTTTACTGCCAGCTTTTTATGGAGTTGTTGGCATATTTTAATCCCCTGATTTATGTCTATATTTACTTATTGAAACACATTACATCGAGCACAGCAGAGACAGAGACTGTTTGTGATTGTTGTCTGATGGCTGAACCGACAAACTCAGAGAAAGTAGGGGAGACTGCTAACACACATATGTGTGTATAAATGGCTGTCACGTCTGAACACGTTTGTATTTTTTTCCCACTTGAGATGGAGAAAGAACGATGTAACTCCCTCATGGTCTTCCCCCGGTCTGTCCAGCAGGGGCACTGTGGCAGGGTGCTGTTCTCAATGGCACCGCAGCCGTCTTTCTGGTGGATGCAGGGAGGGAGCTCCAGCTGCTGACAGTGTATGAACGAGGAGGTTGTGTGCATGTGTGTGTGTGCTCCTTATTTTTGCATGCTGTTCAAGTGAAGAGCTATTTGAAGTCCTTGTGACTAAATAGGTCCTTCAGGGTGCTGTGGAGAGAAAACACTGTCTTCTTTGGTCGTTTCAGTAGCATTTCTGTTTCTGCATGCAGAGGTTTTGACATTTGAAAAGGTGCGATTTAACAGTTTGTGTGTGTCTGTGTGTGTGTGTGTGTGTGTGTGTGTGTGTGTGTGTGTGTGTGTGTGTGTGTGTGTGTGTCAGCTTGAAACAACACATCAATGAGCAGCTTGTGGGAGGACCAACTGAAAGCAAAAAGGGGTCGAGGGCCAGAGCCCGCTGAGCCTCCATCAGAGCACGTGTCTACATTTTGTGGTCTGGATCAGCCTTCACTCACCTTTCTCCTTGTTTTCCCCCCTCTACAGATGTCAAATGCACATGGATCGAGACCAGAACTCTTCCCGAGGTAAGATTAACTTGCTCTCGGAAGCGCAGACAGGTCGTGGAACGCTCGAACGGAGGCCACTCATGTTCTCCTTCACAGAAGCTAATGACATTTTTTGAAGTATATCATGAAGCCATTAAATCAGAGAACAACAGGCGATGAGGGCCGCGATCTAAATGGCACGGAATCGCTTTCCCCCCATTAGAGTTTGAAGTGCAGTTTAGGACTGAAACCATTTCAGTAACGGCCATACAAGACCCATGACTATCACTCTCGCTCTCACTTCAGGTGAGTGGTTTGCTAGATGACGCTGGTGCAGTTTGAAACGCAGCGCTCGTTTCTAGTGTAATAACCCTTATCGTCGGGCTCGACGATGTTATTTAGGCCGCGGCATTTTCTGATGGTAGTTTTCACCCCTCTGTTGCTGTCTTTCTCTCTTCATCCAACATCTGTTCTTCTTTTATTTTGAAGGGGCACCAACCCGTTTGCCACAGTTAAGCTGAAGCCGACGCACACCGACGACCGATCGGCCCCGCGCTTTAATCGATGATGTCATCGCAACCCTGGAAAGGATGCTTTCATCGAGCTCGACAGTTCATTCTTGACTAGTCTAGACCAACTCAGCCATGAGTGGCAGGTTGATTTGTCGAGTGTTGTTATCCCTGTCACAGTAGTCTGTTTGCCATGGTGTCTTTCTGCAAAGTTGGAGAAAGAGGACAAAACTTGTGATGAATATTGTAGAATTCCTGATTTCGCACAAGGACTTCAGTTAATATTATTCTGATTTTCCTAAACCAACATCCACTCATGTGTTTCTGTAGGCTTTTTCATAATCGTCTCTGGCGTAGTGATTTGATAGAATAGTAAAAAGGAATCACTGTGATACATAAACTGATAATTTCACTGATCTTACCGTCTTAAATCATCAGTTTTCTATGAAATACCTGATGTGTGAATGACGTAAACATTAGAAATAAATGAGTGCTGTGTAATAATAATGTGTAAATAGTGTACAGCTGATGTTATGAATTGATGTTGGATCTGTCATTTACAGCTCAGGGATGAATGCACTATGCCACATTCTGTGTGTAGCTGCTTGAATAATCTTTACGTTTTGCGTTTTTATTGACATTTTATTGTATCTCTGCCATTTTTTTCTCTCTGTTGAATTAACTCTGTTAATAAATATTAATTGCATTACTAATTCACTCTGGAAAATGGCTTGTAGAAAATGAAAATGTAACCTCTGGCGTGAAAAATGTAATAACTCGTAAAAAAAGAAAATATGAGAAAGTGTCAGAGCCAGAAATGTAATGAAAAATGCAGTGCATTCATGGATAATGTAGGACCATCTTTATAGCATCATGTAATTACTTTAACTAACGGGCTTCACTGTGTTAGCAGGTGTTTTTAGCTGCTGGTGTACTGATAAAGCAGCTCACAATATGTGAGGTGTTACATCATAAACATGCTGCTGCCATGTCATCAGTTAAAGCCCCTGACAACTTGTCTTTTAGTATTTGTCTATAACATGAAATATTTACTCATAAAGGGGCACTACGTTGTTTTGAAGAAGAAATTCATACAAATATCTATTTTTCCTATGATTGAACTAACAAGCTGGTCTCAGTAAAATAAGGTCCACAGAACAATGTTAGACACTAGAGAGGTGGCAGGGTCCGCCAGCATGACACTGTGTTTTTTGTTGATTCAGTCATGAAAACAAAGCAAGCAAAGCAATTTAGCAATCAACCTCCACTTTTCCTGACGGAGCCCCACCCACATCAGCTTGGTGAGAAGAGCAGAGACAAACAACAGAATACAAAACTTTGGAATAAAACAGAGTTATCCATGTTGAACCCCGTGATGTGTAACAAGAAGCTGGATTAGATTATGTTATCATCACACTGTGTTTATTAAAGGAACAGTTTATACATACAGACAGTTTGTTTCACTGCTTTTGAATGACCGCACGTTAGACCTGCTGTGTGGAACTTTTGTCTCCCTCTTCTGGCAGTGAGAGTTATCACACAAACACTGTCAACATGCTCAAAGAGTCACACATTTGCATAATTAAGCAGCTAGTTTGAATGCTTAAGAATTGATTTAGCACACCGGCTTTGTTGTGGTTAGCAATGCTGGCTCAGGTGTGTCAGAGATGACCAATCAGAGCAGACTTTGTACAGGGTGGGGGGGGACCTTAAAGCAACAGGAGTCAAAAAAAGAAACACTCCTTTAATAATTCACTGGATTTTGTGAGTTGCTGAGATTGAAGGAACTCCACAAGCTCTGCGAAACATGTTTTTTTTTTTTTTTTCTTAATTCTTTCCTCCCTCTTGTGAATTCGGCACATGCATTACGTAATGCATTAGGTTATTCCTTTCTTTGTATTAGAAATATTGTATCCGGTCACCTTGGTTTGGTGCCGGCAGACCCGCTGCACAGTTGAGCACAACACACACTCCCTGCACACACAGTTATTTCTTGCTGCATAATCAGTTACCAGACTAAAACCAGGCTATCACTAAATATCTATGCCAAGCACAATGTGAGCCAGACTACATCCAGATGTGTTCAAGCATATCTGATCACTTTCCCTTCACAGCAAATCCAGATACGGATACAGCTCGTGTTTAAATACCTGGTGTAAACAGGCTGACGGAGAGATTTTTCTGGCGGTGATGATTCCACAAGCCTCTTCCCATTAAACCCTCTGACACCGTTCTTAGCTACGCTGAACCCAACAGCTCTGATCTCCCATCTCTTTAAGTGATCGCCTCAAAGCTTCAGATCTGTGTTTATTTTCTCAGGCGGTGAGATGGCCTACTAAAGCAGATCAGGATCCCCGCGTTGCCTGTTGGGATCCTCCGCCGGGGATACTTAACCCAAATTGAACCTCAGTGTGAATCCAATTCTGCTAATGGCTTGACAGCATGGTTCTGTTAAACTAGCACAGCAGTACCGAGTGAAGACTCCTGGGCAGGTGGAATAAAACATCCTCCGCCTCGTTTTTTTTCCTCTTTCAGTGACGGTGTGTTCTTAACGTGGCGTGGACTGCACGGAAAAGCAGAAAGAGACGACACAGTCGGCGCCAACGGACACTTACAAATGACACCGAGTGCCAATTTTGACCTCTTCACTTTTGAAAGTACCACCCTTTATTCATGATTAGGGGAATATGACAGCAAAACAGAGAAAGGAAATCAGACAGAGGAGACAAAGGAAGGATTTAACAGATGAGTCTTTGTGAGTTTTTTTTAAAAGTTTTTATTTGATTCTTTCACAGCTTGACCTCTTTCTTCTTTTGGTGCGTTTTACAACAGCTCATTACCAGAGGAGAAAGGGATGGATGGCTGGATGGATAGATGGATGGACGGTGTGTGACGAGGACAAAAGGGGAGCGAATGCAGGAAAGGGAACCGTGCCAGAAGTGAAAATCGACAGAGAGAGGGGGAGAAAAAAGAGGGTGGGGAGGAAAAGAGGGATGGTGAGCAGAAGTGTCGGCTAAGAAAATGAAGAGATATGAGAAGAGAGTACAGTCAGGAGTACAGAAGGGAGCGAGGCTCTTTCTCTTATATTCTCTGTTTACTTTAAATATCTACTTTATGCTTTAAAGTGTGGTGTTTATTCCTGCAGGCATGTTTTTATCTTTATCTATACATAAACAGAAACAAGAACAGTTTGTATAAAAAGGATAAAATAAATAGGGTGAATATAGCTGTGGGGACATATGTTTATGTGTGTGTGTGTGTGTGTGGGTGTGTGTGTGTGTGCGTGCGTGCATGTGTGTGTGTCTGTGGGGAGGGGGGGGGGCTGCCACGCCGCAGCTTACTTCCCATAGTGCAGCGCTGCGCTCAGTGAAGACAGCAGCGTGGGGGGTGGGGGGTGGGGTGGAGGAGAGGGTGAGGATGAGGGGTGTGTGTAGCAGGAATCAGCTGCAGTCTGGTTGGCTGTGGGAGTCAGGGTGGGGCGGTGAGGTGTAGGCGTTGGGGAGGAAGAGGGTGGCGGGGCGGTGGGCAGGCAGGCGGGTGTCAGGATGTAGCGGTGGCTCGGAGGTGACCTCGGGAGTGCTAGTCAGTCGCACGAGGTGACTGTTTATTCTTTCACCAGGAGGACGAACTCTGCAAGAGAGGAAGAAAAGTTGTCAGGATGTCAGTTACTTTCCCTTCCCTTCCCTGTTTCTTTTTTTTTTTTCTTTTTTAAACTACTGTGTAGTTTTGGGGAGACCCTGCCACCTTTCTAGCTTAAAACAGTGTTCTGGGGACTTTATTGTCCTCTGTAAACAGATTGTTTACTCAGTTATGGAAAAGATACATATTTCAGAGTTTGTATTATTACCTCATTAGTACTGTTAATGTTAAAATTCAGAGTTTGAATTTCTTCTCCAAAACTACGTAGTGCCCCTTTAAAGAAACATTGTGGTGAAAATGTGGTCATCTTTCAGTTACATACAGTAATATCAAGTGAGCACAGTTTGTAGTTAGGGACCGTGTGAAAATTATTGGAGAGGTTTTTTTTCCTTCTTCTTTTTGCTGAACTTTCAGTTTTCACAGTGGCTTCAATATTGTTTCCCTCATTTGTTTTGCAAGATTTCGTCACATCAGCACCTTGCCTTATGTACAATCACATCTCTTTCTTGGGATTTTTTCTCACAGCTGTAGATACACATCTACCGTTTCTGGACCTTTGTATTTTCACATTGATTCAACATCTGTCAGACGCTCAATCCCAGCGTCCACACTGACAGACTCAGACTTTGAAGTGCCTTTCCAGGGCAGTCAGCGAGGGCTCTGGAGCTATCCCACTCTGTCACCGCTAATGTATAGTGAGATTATCATACCCCATATAGCTTAATGAAAGTGTCCCAAAATACAACACCCAAGCAGTGTCCGGTAGTGTCTTTTCATTTGAACGATGTGCTCACTATAAAGTCCTCAACGTTGAATCGAGCAGTGAATGAGTGACACAACCAATGATAATCCAGATTCTATCTGATTCATTTCATATTCTATAGCCAACCGAACCTTTTTCTTAGATCTGACATTTACTCCTCAGAAAGGGGATAATAAGCCTCTGACTGAAGACGTTCCTACATGTGTCTCACTCAAACACTAACCAGGCGACGTCAGATAAGCCTGTGAGGGTTCAGAGGCCTAAATCTGTCTGAAGCTTTTTATTCCCCTTTATTCTGAAGCCATCAGTCGTGCGTTCAGTTACAGTGGAAGGACGAGGAATGATTCAGGTTTTGCTTCTGTAGCGTAGAAAATGACAGACCACAGAAAACGACAAGTGTAAGGTCTCGTAGCTATAATGACACTGATGCTGCAGTCTGAAAACATCCACCAATATGAGCTCAAAACATAAAGTGAACCCGCAGTGAGGCTGCAGTCGCAACAAACAGCCTGTGAATGAATATGTGGTGAACCGCAGTCGGCAGCACGTGAATACGCTCTGCCTGCGTTTGTCCGACTCTCTCTCTCTACATTCATGTTGTCTGCTTGTGTGACCTCGCGACGCCCCCACTAATAGAATTTGATGTTTACCATCGACTCCAATCTTGCCGTCTCCGTCCTTGTCGGCTGCGCTTAAAAATGCTTTGGTTTCTTTGTCCGTCAGGTCCCGGCCATCTTTGGCGAAACCCTTCAGGACGAATCTAGCCAGGGGACGGAGAAAAAAAGCAGGAAAGGGTCGTCGTCACACGACAGTGATGTTTTATGTGCAGCAAAAAACATTTGTGTGTCTGTGTATGTATTTGTGTGTGTGTGTTTGTCTCACTTGAGCTCCTCCTCCTCTATGAAGCCGCTGTTGTCGGCGTCCAGCACCTTGAAAACCTTCTTCACGTCGTCAGAAGACTTGGCCTTCAGACCCACCATGTCGAAGAACTTCTTATACTCAAAGGAGTCTGCAGCTGCACGTGCGCACACACACACACACACACACACAGGCATGTAAACACAAGGACATTACTACAGTACTTTACACACCCTTTACATGCTTTACATTCGAATATCTGAACATCAGATGCACTCTCTGACACATTCTACAGCAGTCAGTCAGTGGAGGCATTTGATGAGACTTCTCAAAAAGTTCCTTTAACTTTTTCCATCCTGTGTTGATCTGGGAGATGAGACCCAAAGGCAAAGAAATTAATTATAATAAGGCAGCCTTCTCACAGTGTGACAGTTACAGATTGAGAACAACCAGAGGACCCGTCTGTTCTGGGTCACTGAGCTCTATCTGTCAGGTTGGGGAAAAGGGAAAACTATGAAAGGGAAAGGTGGATCCAAATGCAGTGACTCCGGAGGCAAAATCAGGAGAACAAAAGGCGAGCTTTTATTTAAAGCTGTTACAAAAACCAGAAGCAGACCAAAAGAGCAAAAGGCAAAGTAGTAAACAAAAACCAGACAAAGTAGCAAAGAAAACAACTAGACAAAGTACAAATCAAAAAAATCAAAGTCCAACTCAATCATAGAAAACTCAAAACCAAAAACATACCAAACAGACATGGAGCATGGAGCAGCAAACAGAAAACACAAGACAGAAAACACAAGACAGAATCCAATGACCAGACAAAGAGTGAGGGGAAACACAGAGACTAAATACACAGACACTAATGACATGGCGAGGCACAGGTGAGGAGAGAGGAGGAAGGAAGCCAGGTGTGATGATGAGGGGGAGGAGCACAGAGGAACAGACCAGGAGGGAAACAAGACAACAGACAGAGGGAGCCAGAGGGGAGAACATGAGAGAAACTTAAAGGACACATGAGGGCATGGAAAATCAAACACATGACACACAAGACAAGGAAAAAACATAAGACAAGACATAATACAAGGATGTAAATCATAAACAAGAAACCAAAAACCAGACACAAGAACAACACAACAGGAGTCATGACACTATCTGCCTGCACCAGGTAACCTGCAACAGAACGTCCGTTCATTGTTCCCACAAATGTTGCATGACTCACTCAGCTGGAGCGCTTGTTGGAAAACATCTGGTTATTTGATAAAGTGTCGAACGACGCAGTGTACAGAAAAACTTAAAGTTAGGAGTCAACTTTCATCTCCCAGCGCTCTTTTCAGCAAGAAGTATCGAATTACAGAGCTTTAAGTTGTGAACGTTAAAGATTTGCAGCGTTAAGAAAACTCGGAAAACAATCGACAGCTTAAAGGAACAGTTCACACAAATATGTAAATTCAGCCGTTATTTAAAGAAGAAAAGTCGTGTGAAGTTCACAGCAAAACAGCGTTGCAGAATTCTCCTAAATAACTACAGTAGATTGGGACTTGATGAAGAAGAAAACCCCCCAAAATGGCTCCACATGGCTCATCCGATGCAATCCAAAATGTCCAGAAACTCGAAGATCCCAAACTGATTTGAGATGATGTTATTTTCATCCTTTGTAAATCTAAAATCTTCACTCTAGCTGCTGCAGACAGTAAAAAATGTGTCAGCATGCACCCCGACAGAAGTGTGTGCGGCAGCTCGCCCGTGCATAAAGGGTGTAAATAACTTTTTGATTTGGGATCTTGGGGCTTCCATAGACTTGGAGCGTGCCATTTGTTACAGTATGTTGTAACGCTGTTTTGAAGCTCCAGAAATGAATTGTGGACCGTGAAACATCACCAACTTTCCATCAGCGCCAGGGTTTTTCAGGAGATTTCACTTTCGTCATCATTTCTGGGGTGAACTGCTCCTTTAAATTCATTTACGCTCGCATTCTGAGACTTTTGGATTCATTCAGAGACGTTAGCTCCTTTTGTTCCCAACTGTATCAACTGAAGATTTTGCATTTCATGCCGCTCTGACAAGCTGAGGCTCATGGCTATCATAGTATTTTGAGGCCACCCACTGACACATTAGTCAACATGATGTAAGCCTGTATGATAGCTGCATTACACACATGTTAACCCATCCTTAGCCCGTGCTTCCCCTCAAATCTAACCAAACCTGGGAGATCATATACGGGCCAGATCCACTTTAGTCAAAACACAGCTGCGATCAGTTTGTCCCCGTCGTTCATCCTCGACAAGTGCTTTACCTGCAAATGCATCTAGAGCTTTCTTGATGTCATCAGTGTTGAGGATGCTGCTCATTGCCATCTTGGCTGTTAGAGAAAAAGAAAAGAGAGGGAGAGAGACAGAAGAGAGAGAACAGAGAGGGGACAAGGTCAGAAACAAGGTCGCCAGAGAGCAGAGAGGAGAACGCGGAGACATTCTCGTATTACACTGGTGACGCTCTAGAAATGGAGCAGGAAACCGGGACGTGCGAGAAAGGAGGTGACGAGTGACAGGGTGAATTAGTGACAGTCGGGGAGGAGTGACAAAAGGAGGGAGAGGAAGGAGATGAGGAGGAGGAGGAGGAGGAGGAGGATCAGCTGCAGAGACGCGGCAGCAGAGGGGAACATTAAAGGAGAGCAGGAGGGAGAGAGGGAGGGAGGGAGGGGGGACACAGGTGGACGGCGTAGTGTCCATATCAGCGTCTCCCATTTCATCTGTGTGATATCATTGAGTTGTTGCAGACGAGGGAAGGGCTCGGAGCCAGGGGCCCAGTCAACAGGGGGTTTAACGGGCCATCTGAGTCTTCTGTGCCTGAAATGCCACAGGAGAATTCAGTTTGTCAGCCCAGTCCTCATGGAGGAGCCTCCTGCACCTCACGCTATGAAAGGGGAGCCCGGCACTTCACGTCACTGTGGCTTTTTAGATCTGTGTGTGACTGAAGCCGACCGCCGCCTGTCACCTTCCCCAACACAGAGGGAGAGGAACAACGCAGACAATCTCAACACAAGCAGTGGAAAAAGACCAAGGAGTCCAGGGAGATGTTGTGTTCGTGGTCTGACAAAACCTTATTAGGGATTTGGCCGGGGCACGCATCATCTCAAGTGGGCTAAAGGAAGTTTATGAATGCATGTGGGATGAGAACAGGCTATTTAACACGGACAATATGTTTAATGATCGCTCAGTTGGTTCAAGAGCTTCACATGTGGCCAGTCACATCTTTAAACAGCCGTGGAGCTGCCAGGCTCGGCGGGGTCTCGGCGGATGTTGTCCAGACTGAGACTAACCGGGAATCCATATCAAAAGCGTGACATCAATAAGCACATCGGCATCAAGCCCCTGTCAGCGAACTGCGACTCATGTTCGGCCATCGGTGTCCTCGTGAACAGCCGAAGCCAAACTGTCGTCACCAGGCCGACTGAAATCAGAAAAGTGCTGCACAAACACATTTTTCAAGTTGGCTTCACGGGGAGGACGAAAGAAGAAAACGGCAGTGATTCATTGATTTAATTAGAACTGTCCACCACAGGAGGCAGGAGTAATGCCTATAGTCAATTCAAAAAGCTCTCTAACACACACACACACACACACACGGGCCAATTTTTGGCTTTGGAGATTAAAGAAAAAAAAACTAAGTATTAAAAATGTTGTGATGATCATCTCCCATAAATCAAGGTGTGTCTATGAGTCAGACAAGTGATAGAACAAGTCCAGAGGCTCAATGTTACCATGGTGACATTTACTAATGATCATCACTAATCACATACAAAAAACGCATGTTTATGCACCATTGTTCCCTTGTATATAAAGTTTTTGAGAATAAAAACCAACTGAGTTCAGTGAACGTCAGAAAACAATTCTTCATGTGAACGTTGACATACTGGTTTCCACAATAACTACCTGTGAGGCTGAACTTATCATACTATATATATTGTAAATGAAGCGAGGTGGGGACTGTATTCAGTGCTAACATTCAACATGGTTAGCATTGTTTCCTTTTTTACTAAGAGAAGAAACAACTGTGACTTATATATGAGAAGACACATAGGACGTTTTGATCATTTGTGTTTTCTTAAAACTGCAATGAAAAGGTCTCCGGTGGGTTTTATAAAAACAATGCATGCTGGGAAGCCAATTTTAAACAAATCAAAGTTTTGATGGGGCTAAAGGCAAGCACTGTCTCAGAATATATCCTGAGTGGAGCTTGAATGTCTGTACTAAATTTCAGGGCAATCCATCCAGTAGCTGTTGAGATATTTCAGCATGGAACAAAGTCGTAGCCTGACATTACCGTCCCTGGAGCGAGGCTAAAGAAAAAAGGAAAAGAAAAGTGAACTTGCGAGCTGTTGTCTGACTAAAAGCTGCGGCAGGACCCGTGAAGGAGAGCTCAGTAAACAACAGACTAACAGTCTGGGCTGCCTGGAGTTTATCTGCAGCGAGCCCCGGAGCTCTCAGAGACACACAGATACTGTAGAGAGATACACCTGTCTGTCTGTGAGGGCGGCTCACTGTACACTGCTGCATAATACATGAGACATCCCTCAGCCCACTGTGATGACTGTGATGATGACGATGTAAAAGCATGGAGGGGTGAGATGCCTGGAGAAAGGTCACAGCAAACGACACCGTATCGCCATCATCCTTGTGCCCTCACCATCCCCGTGTTCCCTCCGTGCAGCTCGAAATGCTGAGCTGGCAGATATCGTCGCCCTATCCTTCTCGGCGGAAACGCGGTCTGAGTCATCCGCACGTTCGCGCCCGTCACAAATCGCTCGCGCTACAGCGTTTTTGCTGCATCATACCTGAAGCGGAGCAACTCTTCAGGTACCGTCTACTTTGACTTCTCTGACAGATTTTGTGGTTTGACTTGGACGTTCATTTCAGTCTTCGCAAAAACACTAATGTGATTCATATGGGTTCAGTTTTAATCAGTTCAAAGCTGTTGTTGAACCACCACAGGCATGGTTTCAGGCTCTTTTCAAAGGTTACAGTCTAAACGTTTTTTTCCAAACACTTGGCAGCTCCTTAAGCTACTGGCGTTAATCTATAGGAGTTTAAACACACTGATTTATTTATTTATTATCCTCACCTAAATTTTTGAGGGCCTGTAACTCCCCCCAGCGTTTCCATGTAGGCCCCATATAGGCTGGTGATCACACTGGGTCCACATGTTATAGTCTATCATGGTCAAAGTTAAATTGAAAAACAGTATCACCGAAAATGGACATGAAATGCATGGTTTTCTTTGGAAGAGCAAACTGAGTGCAAACTGCGTGAACTGTCATAAACATTCATCATTTCAAAGCTTAAAGGAGCAATACGTAAGAATTAGAGCTGCAATCATCATCATAATGACACGCTGCCCCCTTTTAGTTTTAAGTGGTCTTTTCTGACATATTTTCACTTTCAGAGCTTTAAAACACAATCAAATGATACATTTATGGATTTGAAATTGCATTGGCTACACGATATGTCAATCATCCAGAGGCGGAAGAGTATCTGTCCTGTCATCCTGATCACTCATTGGCCGTTCCAGGCCACAGGGCGGGAAAAGAAGCTCCTGACTGGTCAAATTAAGTGTCATTCACTAGTTCGGTTTAGTTCAGTTCAGTTGAGTTCAGTTTACTGTTTGATACAGTGTTATTGAGCAGGCATGAACAGCAGTTTGTCATTATTCTGACGTCATCTAAGAATTAGTTCTGACACGAAACTACTCACAACAGTTCTGTGGTCTGTCGTGAGTAACCAGGTCATAATTTCTGGAGAGAGACTTGAGTTTTTAAATGTTTTATTTTGCTCTTTGAGCGATGGGAGCCCAGGGCAGTCTACTTCCATTATATTCAAGAGGGGGCCGAAATCTCTACGGCCCATCTCTCACAAACTCATGCCGGTGTCACACAGAAACATTCCAGATGGATACAGAGTAAATATGTCCCCAGTAATACAACTGTACAGTGTATCCTGGAGAGATCTGTGATACACACTCTCAGATAGATGTAGTGTTTGAGGCAGTTCATAGACTTCTTTCACCGGTGTCACACTGAACTTCGGTGATGTACGAGCTTCTTATTAAGGCCTGCTGTTATCTTCTACTGTAACACTACTGCTGCATGCACAGATCGATACTGAACACCGCGGAACTGGGGTGGCCACACATTCAATCTTCTGTCATTATAAAAGCCCAGCCTCTCTCACTGACCTTTACCACAAAAGGTGTCCGCAGGGAAAAGAAACAATCGGCTGTGAAATGAGGAGGATAAGATTGATTTACAGAGATACCTCAGCCAGTGCCCTGCCAGTGGAACTGTGTAACATACGCCACGCTGATTTATCTAAAGGGAAGTATAAAGACCGATTGTGATTGGGCTGATCTGTGGTCTGCCTCTGCAGGTTCTTAATCTCGGTCAGTTATCTGAAAAGCTTTTCGGTTTTCTCTCCGTTAGCGAGGTTAACCTGCACTGACTATTGTTTGTAGCCACTGGGAGACAGAGGAAACCATTTCTGAACATAACTCTGACATATACTGACCTCAAAACAGCAGCTTATGCGCATGTCCATATTTTCACATTTTCCCATGCTTCACTCCGCGCCGATGAATGCAAGTTTAATATCTTCTCTCTTTTAACTAAATGCACCTTTTCTTGTGCAATACTGAGTGCAAGTTGTGGAATATTAGAATGTCTATTTGCTTTTGCCCCAACACACATTTAGGAGCAATTTAGGGATCAGTATCTGGGGCCGCTGGGAATCGATTCAACAACCTTTCAAATAATGGTCCCTACTACCTGAGCTACAGTATGTTTATGAGACAGTCATAGGGCAGTACGTTTTGACTGTACTGGATGTAGATGGATGATACAGCAAACCTGAAATGACCATGAAAGAATAAAGACATATCACAAGTCTCCAAAATCAATACATTTTGATTGGTAATATGTTGGTAGCAGTAATGCGTAAAGGCCTGTTCTGGTTTCTTATTCTGATATATATATATGAGCGTTCAATACTTCACTTCACACTTCAGATAAACAAAATGCCTATCTTAGAAAAACAGTCAATATTTCACAGACGCGGACGATTCAGTCTTCAAACGCTGTTTTGAGCTGTTCTTTATTTTAACAATCATTTCGTTAACCATCTTCCGCTTTCAAATTCCCATCTGAATGTGAGCAGGTGTGATATGAGCATCAGTCAGACCCCACCAAGGTTATCTGCTGCACCGCACTGCCGATACGAAACATTCATTGTTTAGTTGCTGCCATCGTCTATAACCACTATCTCTGCTAGATAAAGCGTGTCGACGCCCTCTTTACTACACTGACTTCTGCAGATGTGAAACCCTGTCCCTGAGGTGTGAAGTTTACCTCAAATCAATATTTTTATGACTCGAGCGGAATGCTGAGGCAAGACGGGCGAAGATATGATGTACGGGGAGCCTGCTCTGGAGAGGCTCCATCCAAAGTGACGTGAGGAAACTCTTGACTTGAAAAAAAAAAAAAAACTCCTTTGTTATCCTGTGGTTGACAAATTAAAAACACGAATTATACAATTATCACAACAGTATGTGTGTATATATGCAGGCTTTCAGAGTCTTGGTAAACCTTGCTAAAAAAATAAGCAGTTGTCCTGTCCAGATTCCAGTGGACACATATTTTTGATTCAGCATCACGAACACAAAACACAAAACAGGGAGCAGTAGAAAGCAGCAATGGAAGCTGGTGAAAATGTTACTGTGGTCGATTCTTGGTGTCTTTTACTTTAGCGTCTCTTTCAGAAGCAGAGACAGATAAACTATAGAGAAAATATGATGTACCAAAGTCTGGAATGCAGACATTTTAAGGGATTCCCAAACAAACAGTCTCGTCACTCAAAGGTGTGGGCAGCCAGTAAAACAAAAAAGGGCCTAACAGACCAGAGTTTCTGGTCGGCAATCAAAGGGGAATGCAGCTCTCAGCGGGGCAGGGACAGGTTCAGACTGGGGTTTGAGGCCCCGTCGTGCTGTTCCCCACCTCTCTTTAAACAGATTGTCATTGCACCGTGATTGGCTGGGAGGGAAAGGCCCCAAGCTGCTTCCACTCCTCAATCAGGAGTCAGGAGTCCCACCCCACGCACAGGTGACCTGATGATCATGAGGGATTTTGGAAAATCAGCACAAACAAAGAAAAATAGCAATTGAACTGCTACAGCATATCACACAGCATCATCCATATCTGTGGTAGACCAATATTGGTCGATAATATTGGCCAGCAGATACTTTGGTCAGGCTCTAATAGCTAACGATGACCACTGCAGGGTCACTTGATGAAGGAACGAGTGATGACAAAATTATGTAAGTAGCAGGGGATCATGGGAGTTGTTGTCTTCATTTTTAAACAACAACAATAGCTGATTCAAATCTACGTGACTCGGGCAGAAACGTTGCGCCCACGTTAAATTTTTGCCAGATTCCTTCCTCACTCTGACATATTATTGGATGGTGAAAATTGGAGGTGAAAAAAAAAACAAAATGCACCGCTACCTTGAACCAAATAACAGTTTTGTCTGGGTTTTGAACGTATTTGGAAACATTTGGGATACTGTACGTACACAATTCAACAACAATATATAACAAAGGACATGTCGGTTTTATTACCTTTTAATGTAGAAATGATACATATTATATCTTTAAGGTTGGCATGTGCCTTTCAATGGTAATTAGTTAAAGCCTATTTAGAAATATGATTAATTGAAAAAACTGACCATTTGTGGCATAACAAATGTTTTTGTAAGATTTCTGCGTGATACTGATGGCGTCTCCACCTCATATGGTCGACCTGTGAGCCTTTGTGAACTAGGGTTTCCTCCGTGGGAAGCCCCTTCACCCTGATGGTCTCTAAGCTGTGGGAAACCTAACCACACTGCAGGGCTGCCAACTCCCCAGTCTAACAGTAACAGCTGCATGAAGGTGCGAATATGCGTGTGTGTGTGTGTGTGTGCGTGTGTGTGTGTGTGTGTGTGTGTGTGTGTGTGTGTGCATGCGAGTGTTTACAGAGGGTGCCAAACAGGCCGGGGTGAAGAGGTGCAAGGCTTAAAGAAGAATGAGCGTGCGTCTCAAGAAAGCAGAGCGCCTTATGTGCTTTTGTGTGTGTGTGTTTGCGGGGGAGCGCATAAAAAGCAGAGAAGAAGTGTGTTTGTGTGAGGCAGAGCGAGATGCAGTTAAGGGGAATGAGAAAAAAATGGGAAACGTACCGCAGAAAAATATTCCTCTTCGTTGTCAGCGCATGCCATTTGTGAACTGGAGGTGAACTCTTGTCCTCCACAGAAATAAGCTTTTGAAGGTATTGTGTGTTGAGTTTGTTTTCCTCTGTGTCAGTGCACCGAAATGAGGCCTTTAACAATGAGCATTGTTTTTGTGCGACTCACAAACCCCTTGAGCTTTATGCTGTTTTAAGTTTAAACTGAGGTTGTCGATATTGGGATTTGTTTCGTTATGAATGACTGAGTGAGAAAGGTTTCCTCTGCGTGCGTGTTGCATACTTATGATGAGACGTGTTGCTGCCATAGAAAAAAAAACAACACTAATGTAGTAGAATTGAGGTCATTATTTTTTTTTCCTCATTCAACTCTGGCTGGTTCCCATTAAAAATAGAAAGTAGTGTAGTGCTATCTCTGAGGGATTTCTTAAATGATTCATTGGAATTGCACTGGAGGAGAAACAGAAAATACTGAACTGCACCGTCAATTGTAAGGGTACCACGTTGTAGAAAGTGAGATGTTCCTGTCTCTGTAGATTATAAAGCAGTTCTAATGCAAAATAAATGCTGTGAAAATATCAAAACGCTACATCCACAGCCCGCATTCGGAAATTCAAGTGAACCGTTGGGACTTCCGTAAGGTTGTGATGCCATAGCTACATCCAAAATAAAACAAAAAACAGTAATGCTGATATGAAGCATGGTCGGCCTGGCCCGCACAGACCTGTAAGAGCTGACCAATCAGAGCGGACTGGACTTTTCAGAGGGGAGCAAGAGACATCAGGACAATAGTAGAGTACAATACCTTTAGGTGGAATTTTATTTTCCATGGACTCTTCATGTCCATGTCCAACAAGTTATTTACATGACAACATTTGTATAGAGAACTAAAACAGAAGCGCCACTTAATGGACTGTATTCCAAAGCACTTCATAATATATGAGTGCAAACCATCTTAATATTGGCAGTCTCCATTAGAAGTGGTAGAGGTAATTAAGAATATTAAAGTCATTAAAAATGAAAAACATTTTACAGAGCTACAGGTCAGGACAGATCTCTGAATCCTCTTAAACAACAGTCACATTATAAAAAGTAAAACTGTTCCCATTCAATCCAAAATCTGAACTGACATTCCAGCATACTGCTTATTCATCGTAAGTATCTTCGCACAGGACGTCCAGTTCTAACGTCGCTGTTCTCCAGTTTCACTGGAGAGACACAGCTACCATAGCTGCACCATTAATCTGAAGAATAGGGTCTCAATCGAAGGGGCCCCAGCTATTTTCTTCCACCATAATGGGTTTTTATCTGAATTGCTAGTGATCTGCACAGCCGATCTTCAAATAGGCTGTCCGGCTGAATGCAGTCAGAGCCGTCTTTTCAGTGTGCAAGGCATTGTCTATTGATTTTATAGAGCAGCTGATAGAGAGAGAATGTACAAGTCGTGCAAAGGCCTGGGGATCGTCTGGCTGTTATCACTACTGTCCACTGTCTAATCCTCTGGCAGGTACAGGACAGGGTGGCTTAACCACACTGTTACAGCCTGGCACCAACAATGGTCCTGTGTGTGTGTGTGTGTGTGTGTGTGTGTGTGTGTGTGTGTGTGTGTGTGTGTGTTCATAACGTTTTATTATTTAATGGTCTGAAAGAGTCTACAGCAATACGAGCCCCTCAGTGAGCCTGTGCTTAAAGGCCAATGTTAAGCAGGTACAATGTTCAACAATTGAGATTAGCGTGTTAGCATGCTAACACTTTTTTAAATTGGCAATTAAAGGGTAAATCAACCATTTTACATTCTAAAGTGTGATTACAGGTCTTGGAGAGTATTATTGCATATGTGAAAAGTGATGTTACTCAGTGGCATTGTGTTGTTTTGTGTGTTGCATTGTGGGTAATGTCAACTGATCAGAACTGAACAGGAGAACCAGATATAACACCCTTTTCATTCCACACATTCTTCTTCATTCAGTGGAACATTAAAGGTGCAATATGTAAGAATTGGCCACCCCTAGAATTTAAACAAATAGGGGCAGCACATCACTTAGCTAACTGCTGCTAACTATAGCAGAATTCAGCTAGTTAGCTCAGTTAGCCATGCAGCTAGCAAACATATTTGCAGAGGGCTGGGAGCCAAGAGCACCAGGAATTGTTTGTGGTGTTTACTATTGGACCATCACCACTTTAGGTACAATGAGGCTAGGGGCTAGCTAGTTAACATGCTAACTTCAACAGATACCGCTATTGAACGGTACAAAGATGTCAACATTTACATTTCTTCATGTTGTGTTGATAATGTTCATTTATTTTTGAATGTTTGACTCTAAATTCTCACATGTTGCACCTTTAAAGTTGTAATTGTAGCTAAAGTGTGAATGTGTCAAGTTTGTTAGCAATTCAGTCAGTAGCTGTCAAGATAATTTCCCAAAATTTAGAAAAATGTCAAACTCATGGTGGCAATAGAGGAAAAGAGGCGGATTTACTATTACTTTACATAGTTAAAAAATGTGTGTATATTCATGAAGCCTCACCATGGTTACACTTTTCCACTTAACATACTGTACGCACCACTAAGATTCATAATCTAATAAGTAAGTCTAATGAGATGACTTTGCAAAGCACACATGTGGTGACAGCAATCTTAAGCATGCACACTCAACAGCTATTTGCATAAAATATTAAAAAACAAATTAAAGATGTAAATTCCTTTTAATCTGCTGTTGAAAGCAACAGTGTTGAGAGCGTTAAAAGGCATTGCATACTTCATTGTGACACACAAACAAAATATCGTGCACCCCCCACACTCATTAATTACTTGAGACTGCATCCACTTAAGTGTCGTTCTAATGATGAATATTCATGGCCTATAAAACCCAAGAATCAGAAGTACATTGAAATTAATTCTCAAGAGGAGCTGCATTTGTCAGCATCTTGACAAAGTTGCGTCGCCCCGGAGCACGAACGGGATGGAGACTGCATTCAATCTCATTACGTGCAATTAATATTTGACCTTGACAGATATCACAAAGTAGGCGCTGCAACAAAATCGCGCCTGTGCCTCTTTATTTTGGATGCAGAGTGTTGCTATCAGAGCGTAATTACCTTATTGATATACTCTCTGTATCTAAATCTAATCTCAGCGAGACCTGTAAACGAAAAGTGAATTGCATTTCTCCGCACGCTCCTCCATCACCTTTGCTATTAGTTTCATATATCACTGCATTTGATAACAAAGTAATATCAAGAACTTTACTACTTTGTCATTATCAACCACTCGCTATCAAAATGTGTGTCCCCGCATCTGAAAACATATCTTAAGGAGGCAGAAAACACAATAAAACTGAGGTTCATTCGTCTGTCTCCCTACACCTCTATGTAATATCTATGTAGCATTTCTCATCTTACCTGGTTACTGGCTGACAGGTGTCGAGGTGGGAGAAGGGCCAGACAGGTTCAAGGGGGAGACGTCCAGTAAAAGATCAGAGTGTCTGCTCCTTCTGTTTTATACATGTCCTCTCTAACTATTTTGGGATGAAAAATGGGCGCCCGATCCAGCATGGGGTCAGTGATGTTAGGCTGCTGGCCCGGCCCGTATCGCTTTCCCGACTGTACTCATGCTAATCAAACATTACTATTAATACCCATCAATCTCCACCTCTCATACCAGCCTGGCTTCTTTTCTTATGCTCGCCCTTTCTCGCCCCTCCCTTCCTCAAAACGCTCCCCCCTTCCTCCTTCCAGCCATTTGATTTCCCCACCTCATTTCCTCACACCTCCCACCCGAGGGACCTTGCTCTGTCCTCTAATCCCCCTCTGATCCGATCTCAGCCCCTTCACTGTCTTTTTCCCTCTCTCCGTCTCTCTTCTCTTAAACTTTTAATTTTCACTTTTAATCCTCATCCATCATTTCCACCTTTAAGGCATTCTGACAAATTAAAGACCAAACCTCCTCTACCTTCGTCACTGTTGTGTTCTCACGCCCTGATCTAAAATATAGATGGCAGCAATCTGTACAAAGCCTGTTCTGACTAATTATTACAATCAAATATGTTAGGCTAATATTAGTGTTGCTTTATAGACTAACATTAGCAAACCAGTTCTCCTAACACTGCCAGTACTGTTATTAGACGAACCAACTGCAGCAACCTCACTGTTGGACTTCCGTGTGATTTGTGCCATTAAAGAGGGAGAAGCGACATTAATATATGCGAAAATGTGGACTGTCATGCACAATGTTGCTAGCTAGTTTAACAACATAATGCAAACATACTATGAACCCATATGATGGATGCTAGTTCACTCATTTGCATTTTTGCTGTTGTATTTTTGGTTATTTATAGGCTTAAAAACTTTTATCACTCTCAGTACAGACGTGCAGCCACCACTTCCTCCTGATGGGATATTCAAAGCTGGACAGACCTGAGCTGCCTTGTTAGGGCTGCTGAGCTATGAGTAGATAACTGTTCAGGGGGGTGGTTCCGTGAATGGTTTAGTGCTTTCGTTTGGATCGTTTTGCCTCTGGGGTTGGATTGGATTAAACAAAAGGTTTTTATATATGTGCCAGCAGCATATAGAGTAAGATGTGCAGAGATCCAGGAAGCCTCCATGGTCCACTGTGCAGGCAATAATGACTTTGCAGAAAAAGAATCTGCCAAGACTCATCACTAACCCCAATAATAAAACACTCATTGTCATTCTGTACATCCCTCTGGGACAGTGCAGCACTCCCTGCCCAGGATTTGTCCCTGAGGCTCACTTACAGATGTAAAGTGGTTATAGATCATAGCAGATATCAGCTGTTTTCACCAGTGGGCTCACATAAGAACCTCTCAGACTGACCTTTAGGAAGCGCTGGTCGGGAGAGGCCAATACCAGACTTAAGGGCTACCGTCGGTACGTGAAAGCCGTAAACACGTTTTCTTGGGAGAGATAGATTTATGTGTTCCGGAGTCTCTGAGCGCATGCTTTGAATGTTGACGTGCGGGGAATGGTATGGGTGGGTAGGAGGTGGAGCTACTTTTAAACAACAGGTGTTATTATCTGGGTAACTGTCAAGGTGTTGTATTTATGGGACCGCTTTCAGTTTCATTACAGAAGTTTTATAGATGTTGGGTGGGTGTTTCTTTTTTTTTCTTTTTCTTTTTTTTTTTTTGCCAGAATCATTTTCAAAGTGGCAGAGATTTATTATCTGTGCAACTTAATCATGAAGTGTTTTATAGACGCTCGTAGATGGTTGGGACAGTCAGAATAGCAGCAAGATGAGTGATGTAGAGAAATTGCTTAAAAATGATAGATGTTCACTGACAAAACCCTCTTGATGAGTGAATAGAGTCTCTCTTGGGAGTGAAGACGGAGTGTGAAGTCTTTAAACCACCACAAAACCTCTAATAGGGTGTTCAGACTATAAAAAAGAAATGCACATTGGGGACATTTTAATTTTGAGAAACAAATTCATTTGTTTTACAACTTATCAGAGGCCAAAACAGTTTTATTTCAACAGGTCTATAATACTTTGCGAAAGGATATTACATCTCATGAACATCACCACATTTCAGTCATAACGGCAGTCTGCTTGTCG
Source organism: Acanthopagrus latus (assembly GCF_904848185.1). NCBI lineage: Eukaryota > Metazoa > Chordata > Actinopteri > Spariformes > Sparidae > Acanthopagrus > Acanthopagrus latus. Next base: position 7,412,539 of record NC_051061.1, on the reverse strand, counting down.
GGGCAGAGAGACGCCATTTCATAACAGTCCGTCCAAATATGACCTGAGAGAGGAAGTGGTTGAGGGTGGAAAGTTGGGTAAGTTTCAGTCAGCATCCTTTGTCTTCTCAAAAATCAAGCCCAGTGTTTTACGTCACCCAAACCACAGTCGTTACTTCAGTATTTTTAGTTGCAGATTGGAAAATGAGTCATTTTGGGAACAATCACAGGGGTAACAATGACAAAAGGCATCTTGGTATGAGGACAAATTGATCTGTCTAGCTCTATCAAACTTGTCTTTTTCTCCATCTCTTTGTCTCTCTCTGCTCTGTTTTCCCCTCCTCGACACGACTGCACAGGGACATCACTCCCAGTCCAATTCACAAACCTTCCCCTCGAAGTCCTCAATCTTTTTAACCGTTCCGAGCCCCTTCGTTCCCTTTCATCCCTCCCCACAACCATATTTTGATGCAATCTCGTGACGAGTGTTTCTCTCCCTCCTTCTATCCATTCGCTAGTGCACTCCTCTAAATCTGTCACCGTCTCCGATCCCCTCAGAGCAGCCAAAGGGCCACAGAGGGGATTGCCTTGATCCCATGGTGTGCCGGGGGGTGCTTCTCGCAGTCCTCTTCTGCGCCGACAAGGCCTTCAGCCACCGTGGGGGTGGGGGTGGGCAGCAGGAGGTAAAGATAGAAGAGGGTGATGGAGTGGTGACAAGGGAAGCCAGGAGGAGGGAAATGGTAAATGATGAAAGAGGAGAAATTAAAGAGGAATGGTGAATGAGAGATTAAGAGAGGAATGGCAACAAAGCAGTAAAAAAGGAGTGATGAGGGCAGTGGAGTGGTTCGAGGCTCGAGGTCGACAATGGATCTCACCGGGGAATGTTAATGTTAGACGGGTGCGGACGGGGGCCGAGGGAAGGCATGAGAAAGCAAACTGAGTGAATATAAGGAAGAGAAAATTCAAATCATGGCTGAGCGTTTATCTCGCCCAGAGCCGGCACAGCTATGGCCTGACAAGAAAAACCATCAGTGGTTGCTGCCAGAGAAGGAACGGAAGCCCTTCATAGACTATTTTTGTCTTCTATTCCCTTATCGGCAGATACAAGGCACACTTAATAATCAACACAAACGTATCTAAACCAAACAGCATCAGACTTTTCAGTCCCACGGCTTCAAATTATTTGATTATGTCTTAATCGCTGTCATTAAAAAGACTTTCATCCTTGCTTTGTTTGGGATCGTTTCAAATGGATATGGGAGTTAGCTGCGTGCCGCTCGACTTACTCGCACGCCGGTTCATTTACAGCGCGTGTTATTTGCCGTCGGGGAGTTCTCAGCAGTCATGCAAACCATCACCAGATCCTAATCACACAAACAAGGGGCGGCTCATTGTGAAGCTCTCCCGAGGCCGCCTCACTTCAGCTCGTTAGTCAATGACAATCAAGCGTTTGTGTTGCAGAACAAAAGTGAAGCGCAAAATATTTAAACGATATGCTAATTGTTTCTAAAATCTGGCCTTGCGTTTATTTGACTCGCCATCTTCAGTGCTGCTGATTAGGTTTTTCATTCTCTTCTTTTTACGTGGCATGCAAACCTCTGATCTCACCGTCTCGAGCCAGGTGAAAGAGTCAAACATGAGATTACATTCGTATGACATCCTATAACTCGGAACAAAGGGAAGTTAGTCTGGGATCAACTCAGAGGCTGAGAAGAAAGAACAAAGAAGGAGTTATGGTAATAAGAGAAGGCAGGAGACAGGAGGGAGACGGATGCTTTTGAACCTGAGTCCAGGTAAGCCAACGTAATGCCGACACATTGTGAACCTGTTTGAAGGCAGCCTGGTGCGACGGAGCGACGCGGAGAATTCGCTCCCAGCCATCTGCCTTCTGCGCATGTGGACTCTGCGTGGACACGCCAGACTTTTGATAAAACACCAATCACAAAGCGTTACATTAGGCTGACATGTACCCATCCTCCCCGATCGACCTTTCTTTTCTCTTCTCATCTCTAAACCACTCAGGCTTTCATCTATTCTTGTCTTGGCTTAAAATATCTCCATTCTCACCTTAACATTGTTTTATTTCTATAATCTCAGCAAGTTTGATGGAGAAGATGTCTCTACACTGTATACACACTGTATACCCATGTTGTTTACCGTCTCTCCAGCAAGCATTTCCTCTGACTGTATAAAATAGTGGACTGAGCTGCCTTGACGTCACTCAGGTTTCTGAGGATCCAGGATGAAGCTCAGAGTGGTTGGTACTGTCTGCACCTTGGTGGTGCCAGGCTCCATCTGACTCCTGGATAATCCAAAATGGACAAAGAGGTGGAGCATGGTTGGAGCTGAAGTGAGCCTGGTTAGTTAAACAAGCCAAATGGATCTCCAACAGTAATCAGTCAACATGCTCGATTGCCACGCTTTGTCCAATAACTAATCCATTCATTGCAGTATTATGTAACTAGTTGGAATGCTGCTGCTGACGGACGATTGTCATGGTTCTGTTTTTAAGATAAATCAACTGCTAAAAGATGCTTTTGTAACTCAAACCATTTAAACATTTTCTAGTAGACACAAGTATCAACATGAAAATTAGACTTTTATACTTATTATTAGGTGCTCGAATCTCATCCAAAACAGATATTAGCTGCCTCTCGTACTGCTGCACTGATCCAGCTCACCTTGCGCTTGGCTACTACTCACACTGAGACAGTTGTTATTCATCAGAATGCTGATGTCGACTTCTCTTATTAATGACGCAGCACTTATGGTTTGTACGGCACCTTAAATTACCAGACCACTTATGAAGTGCAGTAGATCCAGTCATGAGGGCGTCTGCTAAATGCCTGGGTAGTTATGTGATGGTGGACTGAGCTTCCAGGTCTTTGACATCACTTGTCCTCAGCGCTGTGCAGGTTGTCTCCACACAGCAGGAGGACTTGAAGAATGATGCATTCCGAGACAGAGTCCTAACATCAGCATCTTTTCCGACAAGGTTTTGCATTCAGATAAAGTCAGCGCGCCTGATTTATGTGGCTCGGAGAAGGCTGGGGCTTGATTGACGCAGACATGATAGAGGGAGGAGAGAGACAATGACGAGAAAGATTGCACGGACAATAACGCTGCGGCGGAGAATAACTGCAGTATAAGTGCATCTAACTGGAACAACACCTGAGTAGTTTTTCGAAGCATTTAGATTACGATGTTGTGCTCAGGCCTATATAGTGTCACGGGCCATTTGGTGATCAATACACCAATACCAATGTGAGGAAATAAAACATTTCACATCGTACGACCAACAAATCAACTCAATGCGTTGTGACAGCCACTGCGACAAACGTCATCTCCATAAAAGCGACCGGAGGTAGGCAACAAGAAAATATGTGCAATTGCCTCGGTGAAGACACACTTTTTTTCTTAAGGGCATCGCGACAGACGCTCTGTTGCTGTGATGGAGAGACGTGCGCCATGAGTAGCTGTTATATGGCATCATCTTTGTCCGCCACATACATTGTTGTATTACCCTATCTCAGCGTTTTTATTTCCCGTCCATCTAGCACTGAAAAGGCGCAGAGTGGAAGAAAAACATGAAAGGCAGAGACAGATGAAGAAAATCAAGAAGAGGAGATAGATAGATAGATAGATAGATAGATAGATAGATAGATAGATAGATAGATAGATAGATAGATAGATGGATCGATAGATAGACCTGCTTCATCAATATTCTTTCTAGTTAGTATGATGGTGTCAAGACAAATCCCCCCTCTTATATACTCCATATAATCAGACACTTTTGATGCAGGAAGGCTCTGCAGGGCCTGCAGATATTGGACCGTACTCAGCCTCTATCAGAAGTACAAAGGTGCCAGCAGACCTGGAAGGCCGAAGGAATGATTGACCTGTCTGTATATACACAGAGGAAGCCTTGACAGAGAGAATATAGGATGATGGAGGGCAAAAGAGGAGGCAAAAGGCAGCACGGAGGAAAAATTGATTTGCTGGATGGGATTTAGGTGGGAAGACGTACGAGCGCAGTGACGGGAGACTGTTCTTACGTGTCCGTCTGTTGCTCCGGACAGAGTGGAAAATGAGATCTCTCGGGTCGGTGGTGGAACTGTCCAAGCCACGAAGTGTCAAGGTTGTTCTCATCAGCGGCGTCTTAATCACTTTCACCGCTATAGTTCCACTGTCATCACCGCTGAGATGATAAAGTTGTCTCGCTGCAGGCTGATTTTACACAGCTAGCATGCAAACGTACAAGGAAACAGATTTCAGGTTTTATGATAATCCATCCGATATTTGCTCGATATATTTATCAAAGTGGCGGACCAACTGACTGACATCATCAACCCAAGGGCCCTTCTGCCAGCATGGCTAAAAACAGAGGAGGACTTTGGACTGCACAAGTGTAAACCCAAAGTGGCATCAGCCCATTGGTTTGTTGACTAATTCAAGTTTAGCAACATGGTGGCGCCATCTTATTTTCTCTTTTTTTATTTTCTGAGCCAGAGGTGAGCATAGTTGGACGACAGGGTGGAGCCTGGGAGGATACGCGTCGGCATTACAGTTCTTCAGCACATCACATGTAAGCCAACATCTTCCAAAAAGATCCAAAGCGGCATCAACACCAAAAACAGATAATCAGCGTTGTCCTGGCGGCATGAATACACACAGACATATGGTAACACAGCAACTATACAACACAAGTGGGGGGATAGATATACTTAGACAAACACACACACACAGCAGGAATGCCGAGGAGAGCTGCAGTGTGTGAGGGGCGTCCGTATGGGAGACGGGGGGCGATTGTGTGATTCACACAGTATCTGGTGCCGGCCTTGGTTGGCAGAATAGTGTGAACTCGGCAACAGGTGTCTGGGAACAGTTGACACCGACTTCAGAAGCAGTACGAGTTCAAGCACCGTGATATGTGAGTCGACGAGTGTTCGAAGACAAGAGAGGGAGGAGAGGAAGAGGAAGAGAGACTCAACTTTTCAACCAAGTCTGAGTAAAAGTTATATATTCAACCTCAAAAAAAGACAAAGAGAAGTCGGGGTTAGAGTGTTATCGATAAAGGGATGATTAGAGAAAAAGAGGGAGTCATTGTGAGAGAGCATGCTGGGAGGCAAATCTATTAGAGAAGACAAGAGTTCAGGAGGTGTGACAGAGAGAGCGAAAGATGAATGCAGATACGGTGGTGCAGGGAGGGTTATCGCCGAGTAAATGAGGGTCTAAACACGGCGTTTGTGGTCACTGGCGTCCCCAGAGGAGGTTTACAATACTGGCAGCCTTATCGCCGGCAAAATCTCAGTTTGCCACTTTTATGTTCAGCAGTTAATTTAAACTGGGGGAAGCTATTTAAATTAGATGTTTTATTTCCTCTAATGGGAGGAAATGGAAAATGCTTTCTGAAAGATAAGCTGCTCAAAGTGAGAGGAGTTCATAAGCGGGTCATATAGGACAGTTTTCCAACTTTATATCGTATTAATTAGGATATAAAATTTAGTTATGAGATGATATTTGAGTTATGTAATGTGATAAAAGCTGGCACACTGTATTAAGAACTGGTTATAATAAGTCATTCAAAGGAAATTTAAAGGCACATTATGTCACTTTTAACCTTAAAGTAACAGCTTCAGCATCATGTGGACGGTCCAGTGTCTTGTAATGAGGTGAATGGTGTCTCTGCGCTGTATAACTTCATTGAGAGGGTAGGATCACAGTGTTACATGCATGTGTACTTCAACACACACATTTTCAACACACAACGTTGTTATGATGTCATGAGTTTTGCTTGAAGATGTCTGACGAACTGTTACAGTCGTGAGATTTGCATTCACGACGTCGCTGTTCCACTCAGAAACTGTGGGGGGCGCCAACATTTCTACATAATGTTGCTTTTTGTTACCTTTTTGTTTTGCTTGTTTGTACAACTCAATTTTTAAAGTTCACATATAAGCATGTACATATGAATATGGTGTTCATGTTATTTGATACTGTGACCAGATGGATTATTTAACATTCCTGTTTTCATGTCATAATTATAATTATAAATACTAGATATGAACCAAATATGCATTTATGAATTGTGGGGAATTAAATTGAACAAGGAAAACAGAACAGGTGACAGAACTAAAGACTGGACTTAAACAGATGGAGTAAGGCAGAGAAAAACGGGTTCAGGGAATAAGTGGTAAAACACTAGGAACATGGCGGGGCTGATGGAGGTGGTGCAGTGCAGGTGTGGAGGGGAAGCAGACTCGGGAGGAAAAGACGTGACCACGACAATGTGTACTCAAACAGAAACGTCTGCAAACACGATGTGAATCATGCCGAGTCGATGCGACGGGTGGGCTGAAAACAGGCTGTAAACAAGTCACAGAGACGGGCTTAAATGTTTGAGTTACGGTTCACACAGCCTGTTAAACAATTTGTCAAAGGAGGATGACATTGATCTGAATTCAGACGCACGCGTGCATTAATCTGCATGGCTCCGTGTTGTTCCTTCATATACGAGCAACTGTCGGGCATGGAGATATACAGAATGGAAAAGAAACGGCAGATGGCACACACACACGGATAAACACACACAATCGCACACTTCGGAGTACATAAGTGTAACCATCCTCCCACTCCCAGATGCAAACACCTACACAGGTTGGCCAACATATACACACACACACAACCAGCACACATACATGTGTATTCCAACACTGAGAAAAGAAGCGCTTGACCTTGAAGTTTTCTGCGCTCTGCGTGGGGTGTGAGCAGTAAAGTGTATCGAATTCCAACAAATCACTGGTGTCAGGCAATAAAAAAGAGAAAATCTCTGTAGATTATCCCCCCCCCCCCCAAATTCTCTCAAGCTTGAATCACATCAGCGGCACATGGCCACATCTGCACATTACGATAATAACCAACAACTGTCTGTCACAGGCGGCCTGATGTTCATGTGTTGCTTTTGGTTTAATCCAAGGGCAACTTGGTGTCACCATGCTGCTAAATGCTGCACATTATAAAAAACATTAGAGCGATAATAAGGCCGAAAACAGCACCTGCTGTGTACTCTCATCCTGCAGATGTGGCACTTTATTTGCTCTTTATGGACAGTATACGTTTAAGAGTCGTTCATAAGTGGATGGTCCTTAACACACATTATCCTAACTGGTGTGCACTAAGAGCCAGCCGCATTGCAGTTAAGATCTAATTTAAGTCAAGGACTCGCTTGGGTGAAGGATTCTTGTGGACAACACTGCAAGTCTGCAAAGCGCAAAGGAGGAACCTTAATCATTATACCCATCAATCAATTAGACAACAAATTGAAGCCATTAGTGTACGTTAGATAAGGCTAGTGTATGTGTCTGTATGGATCCCAATGCTTGGCCTGTCCTCTGATTGTCTTACCCTGATATTCTTTCCCTAACCCCAGACCAATCTATCTATTCATGCCTAAATCTAACCAACCCAACTGACGAAGGCAGCCAATCAGAGCCAGAGCAGGGCGGGTCTTAACATTAGACGCAGTGGGATCCGTTATTACGCTTTGTGAGTGTGTATGTGTGCACGTGTGTCTCCAGCTTAACTGTGCGCTCATCCATTTACGTTCATGATGAATGGTCATGTCTTCAGCGCATGTTAATGTGTGTTGCTGTATGTTCCTTGATTTAATTCACGCTACAGATGTTGTGTGTTGGACACTGACATTGTCCTGAGTCAGAAACATCCTGCCTGACATGTTTTCTGGTCTTTTTGCAGAGATTTTTAGTGGGGCAATCCCCACTTAAGTGTAGTTGTCTGTAATTTGTACATGTTTAACAATCTACAAGTAACATTTTTGTACGAGTAGGCTACATGAGAATGTACATGTATTATACTGAATGTGACTTTGATCAGAGAAAGCATCAAGAGCTTTAAGGTCACACTTGGGAGCACTATTTTCCCTATTTTTGAAGAATTTGGATTATATTATTGTGAAGGACGGCAGTGATGGTGGTTGTGCCGGCCAACATAGAGCCAGATACCCAATAACGGTGTCAAGATACGCCTCATTCACGGCTAAATCACTGGCGACAGCAACTCGATAGCAAAGGTTAATAATCTGAACGACATTCAGTTTCAAATGTAGTGAGCCTTTACTCCTACAACAGCAAATTTGCTGAAAATGTATATCATTTATATTAGAAGGTGAAGCAGTTAGCTAGTTTGGCTACCAGCTATCCATCCCTATGTTTAGGTTTCTTTAGGTTAAAGCCACTTAGCTTCCATTAGCTATAGCAACAACGACAAATTCTGAATCAACCAACTAGAGGCTGCTGACATAAATGAAAACAGCCACAGCTGCAGAGTGACAACTACCCTCTCCTTTTATTTAGCTTAGCAAGGCTGTACATGTTACAGGCCGCCTACGTAGCTGAGCTACAAAAGGTTTAACAGTGTTAGCTAATTCAGTGTGGTTACTTCAGACCTCAACAGCGTTTTTTCTGAAGATTTTCAGAGTCTCTCCACCAACCAGAGTGTTCTCTTATTGAGCCTGCCCTCATTTAATACACTGCAAATCAGGTGGGCAAAAAAATGGAAACACGCATCTGTGGCATTATAATACAACTGCTGATACCAAAGTGGCGGTACATTTGAATCAATACTATTTCACAAAAATATATGCATTATAACCTTCACAAATATATGATTGATTGCAGGAAAGTTGTATTAGGTGGAAATATTTTAGCCTTGGCGAGTGCACCTAATAAACTGAGTCCATCCACGTGTGCTGGGTGAGGACACAAGAGAGACACCATAATTAAGTCAAGTTAATGCACTGGCATCTCGTGTGCATCGATCCACTCCCTGCTAATGTCCCACGGCGGCACGACTTGTTAGACTTATTAAGTGCAAACCTACGACCACATGATCCGATTAGATAAAAAAGCATTCACTCAACCTGCACGCTGAGCCATCGGTGCTGTCCTCGCATGCAGCAGTGGACAAATGAAGTCAAATGACAGGAACCTTTTTTTTCCTGTTCTGAGGAGACCATAAATGGAAAGCCTTTTTATCTTTTTGTAACGAGAAAATGTCACACCGTGTTTCATTTTACGCCTGGCAAAAAAAACAGAAATTGGTTTCATTTTAATTCCTGGATGGAAATGAGTTCATCCACAACGAGCTGCACTGCTACACTATGGAGGAGATAGTAGTTATAATTTAGCAGTCTGGGTGGGGTGTCGCCAAGCTTTAGAACAAACTCTGCATCATTCATGACTTCTTGGGAAACAGATGTGATTAATCATTTGAAGAATGGCTTGCTCTCCCTATTCCCTCAGCAGAGATACATGAAAGTCTCGACTCACCAAGACTGCAGTGAGGAGTCTCACCTGTATTATCTTGGAAATAATCAGGTAAGCTGACAAATATGGTGTCAAATATTAACTAAATGCTAAATTATAAGGAAAGAGTGATTCCAGAATGTATGTAGCTGTATGGTCTGATGTTGCTTTGTATTGGTATAAATGAATGAGGCCATAGGGCTGTCATCGAAACTGGCCAGTCAGGCTTTTATAATTCATAGCTTCGCGACTCTGGAGAAAAGGCCAGAAACATACACATGTTGGGAAAGTTATCCTTTCAAACCTATTCAACCCTAACCCAAAAGGTATATTTAAACCACAAAGCTGTTTTCCTAAACCTAACTTAGTATTTCTGTAGCCGAAACCTAACCCAATTTATGAGTGAAACAAGCATAATAATAAGCATATATAATGGCTTTCAGTCAGGATACTAACCAAAGTTAGAAAATTGTGGTTTGGGTTAAAATCACTACAGTACTTCTCTTTCTTTCCTTACAGATTCACCTATGTCCCCTGATTAACACAGATGAGAGGAGAGCAAGAAGAAGGAAAGAGAAGAGAAGAGAAGAGAAGAGAAGAGAAGAGAAGAGAAGAGAAGAGAAGAGAAGAGAAGAGAAGAGAAGAGAAGGCTTTGTTTAAGACAACTGTTTTGTCAGAGCTCCTCTGTGGGGGGGAAAAAGAGCATCCAGCAGCCCCGGGATTCAATTTCACCTTCTTTTCTTTTTTTCTTTTTTTTGTTTCTCTTCCATGCTTTCATGCGTAGCTTGCTTTGGATCAAACAGACTCCTCCAACTGTGACTTTGCCCCTGGCTTACCCTTTGGCCTGTTCATCCCTCTACACACACAAACACACACACACACATACACACGCTCCCATCCACTGGTACTTGTCACATTAGGTTGGTGACTCAGTTATTGTACATTTACATTAACCTCTCTGACCTACTACCTGCCTCACTACAGTAACACATATGGAGCGCACGCAAGTAGAACAAACAGGGAGTGAGATCACGGCGCTGATGTGCTTCAGCTTCCATCAGCCTCGGGGAAACGTTGCATAATGTACTGTATATCATATATGTTTCCAGCAGGATGGTGCTCCAATTAAGTGTTTATGTGTTCATGTGGGCATGAACGCATGTATACAGTAGGTCAACACGTGACTCCGGATATGTGAGTGGGATTCGTTAGTGCTCTGGTTCAACCACAGTGTCATGCCTGTGTGTGTGTGTATGTGTGTGTGTGTGTGCGCGCGCGTGTCATGCATCTTTCATGTGTAGGCTGAACAGTGTTCACAGTCCGTGTATTGGAATCCATTACTCCACAACCTCAAGTGCAGCGATAATGCAGGAGTGAGTCAGTCAGCAGAGTAACGTAAAATCCCACTGCAGCCCTTCCCCATGGCCATCGGGCAGTGTGTGTGTGTGTATGTGTGTGTGTGTGTGTAAAGAAAAGAAGAAAAGACGTGTAAGGGTGCGTTCACAAACTCACAGGGCTCCTGAGAATGAATCGTGATCAATACTTTGACCTTTGCTGTTTCCACCTGAAGGGTATCTGCTGCACCCGAAGTAGTCGGCACTCGGCAGGCCGCCTCAAAACTCAAACACCTCGCCGCCACTGCACGTCAGCGTTCAGCGTCAGTCTGTGTGTTTGTGTGTGTGTGTGTGTGTGTGTGTGTGTGCGCGCGCGCGCGCACAAGGCTGCAGGCAATACTGTACTTCCTACATATTGAGCAGCACACCAAAGACTCTTAACCCTGGAAGAGATGAAGGGAACGCAGATCCGATAAGACGATAAGTGAAAGGGAAGGAGAGAGCGGGAAACAAAGGGAGCGACGGCAGAAAGAGAAGGAGAAGAAGTGCTGGAGTCAGAGTGATACCCTCTGATCACCAGGCTGCGGTTTATCATTCATTCAGCTGCGGTTTCCCCCTCTTCCCTGCATGCTTAGCAGCATTATCAGCAGCTGCCAGGAGTGAGGACACACACACCAGGTCACACACTCTCTCTTAAATCACATCACACGCACACACACACACACCCAGAGACGGACTCACACAAGAGGATTTGGGTTGTAGTAGTTGTTGAAACTGGGGTCTGCCAATAAGAGCTTCTGACATGGAATCAGAGGTGACAGATGAGGCAGGTGAGGAGGGGAGCAGGGAGGCGGGGGGAGGGAGAGACAAGGAGACAGACATCGGGAGTAATCAGGAGAGGCAGGTGATGCCGGAGAGGGAGGAAGCGGGGCCACAGGCGATGGGAGATGAGACATGAGAGTCGAGAGCGGGACGGTGGAGGTGAGAGAGAAAATGTAAGAGGACTGATGTCCCCTCGCTCAGTGGGGAGAGAGAGGGATTACACTGCAGCGAGGAGACACATGGCGGCCCTCTCACATTCCATCACTCGCTCTTCTTTTTAGCCACATCACTCCGGGGATGGATACGCTGGCCGATCGGCGGGCCACTTTCAGACTGACATATCTCAACTACTACTGGGACCGTCATGAAAGTCGGGAAAGACATTCGTGCCTCTCTCAGGGCGAAGTGCAGTAACTCTGATGATATCTTGTCGTTTTACGTAGCGCCACCACCAGGTCAGACTTGCTCAAACTAATGTTAGCATGTTTGTGTGCTGAACTATAAAGACACATTTTTGGTGCTTTGCATTTATTCCACTCCTGATCTGATTCAGGGCCTCAGTCAAGTCTGACTGACCAGAGAATTAACCTATTGTGCATGTGCGTTTGCATGGAAAGCAAGCAGGATCCCCAGCAGGATCCGACCCCAGGACAGGTGGTTTTCTTGATGGTTTTGTTTTGATTTAATGTCTAGTTTACTGACCATAAAATGACTGTTTCTGCAAATGGAGTCTGGCAGGATCTTACTGTTTTAAAAGGTGTATTTCTGTAGCGACCCCTTCCATGATGTTGTCAGTTTAACGATCCAAGCCAAAAACATGCAGCGTCTTTTCACACAGGTTGAAACTGTACAATTTAGTTTTTGTTCTCCTGTCACTTTTCTCCTTTAAATGGCTTTTTCTTTGAAACTCATCCAAAGCATTTCTTCTTCTTCCATGTCGCCCCATAACCCCCCAACATCTGGTGCTAGAAGGCCCTAGGAATGTGTTCTTTCTTTCTTTCTTTCTTTCTTTCTTTCTTTCTTTCTTTCTTTCTTTCTTTCTCTCTTTCTGTCTTTCTTTCTGTCTTTCTTCCTTGGAAAAACATCTGTCTCTCTCTCTCACAGGTGGGCACAGCCAGCTGTCAGTGTCATCAGCGTACTTGACGGGTTTCTCATTTCTCTCATTTCATCATCAGGCCGCTCTCTATTCAGGTGAGACGAGGCGAGATCAGATGCTGTGCCTCGACGGGCAGGTGGCTCTCTGCATCTCAAGTAGCTCCCGGATGCTTTCGAAATCGAGCAAATACCGCCGAGCGGTCAAGTCTCTGATGTCGGCGGCGGTCGTGTTAGCCCCTTCTGGCTAATTGTTTCAAGTCATCTAATACACAAAATGTGTTTTATGCTAAAAGATCAAAGTCGAAGAGAGCGCACCTCCTCTGGATTTACATGAATTTTGAGGCTCTCTTTGTTTCCATGACTGAATAAACTGAATAAACAAACTGCTCTTAAAGGACATCACAGTTTCGTACTGTTTTACTTTGTTTGTATGTGGCGGACCCTGCCAGCTCTCTAGCTTCAGACAGTGTTCTGGGGACTTAATTTTCCTCTGAGAACAGCTTGTTGAATCAGTTACGGCAAAAATGAATATTCCTGAGTTTGTATTATTACCTCATTGGTATTGTAAAGTTTGAATTTCAAAAACTACACAGCACCCCTTTAACGCTGACCTCATCTTCAACACAGCAGTGGTTTCCTTTCACACCAAAGTAAAAGAATCCACCTGAAGAGAAAACTTTTTTATGGACAACTCTTCACGGGCTCCAGATTAGACAGTAATTACACACTGCGTCAGTCCGTCTCTGCCAGCTACACAATTTAAAAGATGCTTTCTGGGGTGAGTGAGTTTGTGAGGGAGGGAGGGAGGAGGGGGAGTGTCCTTGGACAACTTTTATACATTTAATGCCAGGATGATATTAAGGTACCTCCAAAGCACTGCTCTGATATCACACACCGGGCGCTGCACCCAGACTGTCCAGTGGACTGAGAGCGCTGGATGCAATGAGGCTTTCCGACGCGCTCTTTGTCAGGTGTCTTAATTCAATCCTCCGCTCTCGTTCTTTACTCCATTTGTTTCCCCTCTTTTCTTATAATTTCAGCCACCCTCATCCGTCTCCTCGGTGGCTCCTGTCCATCCACTCGAAGCCGCAGAGACAATATGTCCCCGCAACCCAAATTAACACCCTCATCTGTCTCGCTGCCTCTCCATCCACCCCCCCCCCCTTCTCATTTGGCCGTCCTACCCTCCGCCTCACTCTCTCTCTCTCTTCTTCCCTCTCCTTGTATTAATTTCATCCACATCTACGTGTTTGCCCCCCCACCAACACCATCACCACCACCACCACCTCTCTTCTCCTGGCACTCTCCTTTGCATCCCCCATTCTCTCACCCCTAAATCCTCCATCCAATCCCCCTCCTTCACCCCCTGCCGTCCTCCCTTTTATCTCACTTCCTCCATTCCTGCATCCCTCCACCCCTCTGGCAGGATCATTTGGCCGCAGCAGAAGGGCTCTCGTACTCCAGGTGTGGTGCATTGAATGATGACCACAGGAGGACCGGGATATGGCTTGAGTGCGCGCACACACACACACACACACACACACACACACACACACACACACACACACACATATAGCAGCCATCATTGCACCAACCTCTATGTGCCCAGCATTTCCCCCTCTTTTTTGTTTGCCTTTCCTCTCTTTCCAGGAAAACTCTGTCATGTTTTGCCAGTCGGCCTCGGCTAAAACGCCCGATTTAGACAAAAGCGTTGCCGTGCCAGGCCTAATAGATGGGATTATGTAATATTAACATTATAAAGTTAGCAAGGTAACGTTTTACATGAATACACACACACACACACCCAGAGACACACGAACAAGTACGGTCCAACCACGTGACTAATGTGTTTTCCATGCCATCTCTGCGTCCGCTGGGTCCTCTGCCAAGCCATTACCGTCCCCCTCCTCTTCCTCCTCTCCCCTCCTCTCCCTCCTCTCCCCCCTCTTCCCTCTCCTTCCAAATGGATTAATTCATCTAGCCGATTAAACAGACAGCAGCATCAATAGTTTCCAAGGCTGCACTATCATAATTTTGCCTCCGGGCTCAATGAGGTGTAAAAATGGCTATTAGAACTTGTTGGGTGTTACAGAAGAATCACTGTGTCTGAATGGGAGTTTTCTGAATGGCGGTAATCTTTCACGGTGGAAATCAGCGGGTCGCTCGCAAACCGCCGAGTTTCCGAATTAATTAATTTTCCCTATTGGTTTTTGTGTGACGCTGACTTGAGGGGCAGATTTATGCGGTTTCGGCATTTATCACAAAATGGAAATGGCTTCATCGTTAATAATTACAAAAGGTTTTGAAACAATGCAGACACAATGAATCAAACATCTCATTCATGCCGCAGAGCCTCTGCTCCAAACAGCCTCTCTTTGTCAAGTTTATAAGGTGGCCTAACATGATATTATTCGGTATATACGAGGAAATCACACTTAACCAGACATGTGAGACGGCTCTCTTTCAGTCGTATCATGTGCCTGCTGTGTCATTTTTCTTTCTATGTGCGAGAACACCAGTGTAATGACACCATGCCTGAATGAAAAGAAACACGAAGGCAAACCTCTCCGGTTGCTTCGCCGAGCAGAGAGGAGAGTGGGTTTAGAATTTACTGCGCGTCAAGCCGCAGAGACAGTGGAGAGGACCATCTTCGAGGGAGCAATGCTGGAAAATGAGACACTTCAGAAATAACTGTCATCATGGGAACCAATGACGCTACGAATGCCACTGACAATACACCAGCAGAAATAGATAGAACCTCTAAGTTAGCTTTATAATATGGCTCACTGCCACACTGGATTAAATGCGGGCAATCTCGCGACCCATCTACTGTTGTGTGACGAAGATTCAGCCTCTGGGGACAACAGGTGGCAGATATCCAGATAACAGGCAGCCGGACAAAGACTAATTCTTCAGGTGTGGCTGCCCGATTAGCAAGTAGCCACGAGAGAATTGAGAGATGACTCCTATTTGTATATGAATGGTGATAGTTGTTTTAAAAAAATAAAATAAAAAAAAATAAACTTAAATTGTGACATCTAAGATTGCATTTTGGTCAATGCGACTGTTTCCCTACATGCAACAAAATCCTGCTCAAACTTCACTGGTTGATAATACTCGGACTACAAACAAACCAGAAACAAGAATGTTTCTGACACGTTATCTAGTCCCTTTCCTTCAGATTATGCATTAATAGTATGTTTATAGAGATTAAAGGGAGCAATATGTTAGAATTGTAGTTCTAAATGTTCTAACTAAAATTATCAACAGATTTAAAGAAAAAGCAGTTTTGACATTGTTTCTATGAAGCAGAGATATCCACTGAAGCTAGCATGCTAACCTGGCCCGTCCTGGTCCAAAACTATGGTGCTAGTTGTAAACACTAACACAACCCTGGTCCCGGAGTTCCCAGTCAGAACTGCTAACTGCACAGCTAACTGAGCTAACTGGTTAAGGGCAGCTACAGCTGTAGCTGTAGACAATTGTAGTTGAGGATCTTCAAAAAGATTTACTAAAATGAATAACAGAAGAAAAAGTGAATGAAGCAGTTTTGACTTTATGATGTCTATGTGCTATGTTGCAATGATTTCTCCTGAAGTTAGTATGCTAACGATGCTGGTCCAAAGCACTAATGCTAGCAGTATAAGCTTTAACCACTCCCTTGGGGCCCGAGCTAACTGAGCTAGGGAGGTCAGGGCAGCTACAGTTAGCAGGAGTTAGCAGTCACTATAGCGATATGCTGCCCACTAATGGTTCTGACTCTTTGACTGGTGGCTAATTCTTACGTCTAGCACCTTTAATATCTTGATAATTTGTGGGACTTTCTGACATGTTCCCTTCTAATATCCAACACTCAGCCAGTCGCGACTAGCCCGCCCACACACATTTTAAGGCCTCGGTTTATATTCTAATTTGCTTGGTGGAGCGGTCGAGAAGGCTGTGAATGATGTGCTCCACTAAAGTCTCAGCAACTCCTCAAGGTAGATCGTAAAACTGTTCTCACAGAGTTGGTTTTAATTCATCTTTTGTACTCACTTTACCCTTCTCAGGGTCGTGAGGCGGGGCTGGAGCCGAGCCCGGCATGGGTTGGGCGAGAGGCAGATGATTCTGGACAGGTCGCCAGTCCGTCACCCGGCTGACACATACAGTGAATGACGGAAAAAACATCTGCCAGCAATTTAGAATGATTCATCCAACCTGCCTGTTAAAGCCTCTCTGACACAGCCAAGCCAAGGTACAACATGTTCATACCACTTTGACATCTCACTACACAGACGAACGCTCCCGAGTTGAATTTGAGCATGTTGAGAACGGGACGTGGCAGAGCTCATCTGATTCGGACGACACACGTGACCTTGTCTTTTGACTGCGAAAGGTCTAAAGTGTTGCATGTGATCGGCGTCGCCGTCCTGCAGGCTGCACGTCTCCCCTCCTCTTTCTCTTCACTGCGCCGCCTCGTCCATTTTTACTGCCTCCTTCTCTTGTTGTATTCTTCAGCATTGCAGCCCGGAGGCCGGGGCGCTGCCATCACACACACACACACACACACACTTGCAAACATCCATCCACCCACGCACTCACGCATCCATGCACCTTTAGAGAGCAGGTACAGCACACACACAGATACAAAAACGCTACACAACACACTTGTGAATGATACGACTGCTGGACATGGCAGCGACAGGAAGAGGGAATTCATTTCAACAGGAAACAAGGCCTTAAAGCCAATGTCACGCATGCTGGGGCATTACTGTCAGAAATTGCATCACAAATACAATTTTTCTTTGAAGAATTCATTCAGGAGAAAGACTTAAAGGGGCACTGCTTAGTTTTGGAGAAACAATTCAAGCTCAGAACAGTTTCATTGTACCATACATGTAAATGAATAAATAAACCATTCCCTGAGGACAACAACACGGTATGAAGTTAGAAAGGTGGCAGGGTCTGTCACATATAACAGAGTTAAGCAGTATGAAACTGTGTTGTCCTTTAAGGGTCATTTTGTTTATTCTTGTTGTTCAGTCGTGAAAATGAAGTATGAAGTATGTTAATTTACCTTGTTGTTTGAGCTTATTTATTGAGTGAAACTACATAGTGCACCTTTAAATGGTGAAACCAGGCAGAAAAGCACTGAGGTGTAACTTTAACCTTCACCTGCGACTGCACCGAGGTCCACACTTTACCTCTCAGAGTTACACGGCGCTATAAGAACATCTAACTACTGTTATTTGTCACTGGAGGTGCAGCGTTTTAGTTTACTGTGGTGTCTTGTGTGAGGGCTAGTGTCTGTGTGTGTGTGTGTGTGTGTGTGTGTGTGTGTGTGTGTGTGTGTGTGTGTGTGTGTCCTCTTGAAAAATACTGCAGTCTTCGTCATGCCTGGCTGGCTCGAAGCACCGTGATGTAAGGGCCTGTTTTTTTCCCCGGCTGCTTTAAAGTGATGGAGTGCAGTTGGGCTGAGCTTTGTTTAGGGAAAAACACTGAATCAAACGAGACAGATGTCGATCCGTCTGTGTGTGTGTGGGAGTGTGTGTGTGTGTGTGTGTGTGTGTGTGTGGGAGCACCGGGGGCAACGCGGCACAAAAACGGTTTGAGTGGTCGGTAAACGGGGTCAGAGGGAGACATCACCGTCACATGTCTGTGTTTTTGACTCACACGCCTCTTGGAGAGAGTGGACCACACACGCATAAAATATGAAGCGTCTAGCGATCGCCGCTCCCTCGGCGCCGGCGCTCTCCTCCCTCTCGTTTGTTCCTCCCAGTTCCGCTTTGTTCCCTCTAATGTCGTCGCTCCGTCTTGCTCCTCCGCCAGCCGCCCCACGCAGCGGCCCATCCTGAGTGAAGCATTGACAGTGTTTACTCTTCCATCCAGCGGACAGAGCGAGGGATCCTATGGGCTGAGTGGCAGACGGGCCCGTTTGTGTTGATTTTAATGAGGGTTGATGGACTCCGAGGTCTGAGTCACTGCATGATGTCCGCGAGGGGACACAGGACAACCTTGCCTGGTAAAGAGTAACCGCTCACTTGCCACGGTCGGTACATCACAGGTGTCGTCCTCGTCAGGGGGGAACGGCCTCTTTTTAGTGTCCTGCTCAAAGGCACTCGAGGCAGATGCTTGTTCACGCAGAAAAAAAAACAGTCTTTCCACCCTCTGCGTCATACTGGCGCCCTAGCGGCTGAAGCAGGGGTAGACTGTGATCACACACGAGCCTCTTCAGGTTCAGTCTGCGGTCACTGAAAGGCTAATTTGGGTATGAAAGTTTAATTTGTCCAATTAATTTTCCGCCTCAGGGTGTTGTGGAGATCACCGATGAATCGAAGCGTTTATCTTTCATTCACAAGAGCGCTCCACACTTAACACGGATGATGTCATCAGGCAGACAGACACTGCTGAGTTGCATTATAGGAAACACGGGATCCGATTTTTGGAGTTTGACCCGTACCAGGGGGTCACTGGTGGACCACCCCACGTCCCACATTCCAACTTGGCACTCTGAAGATGGAAGAACGACTTCCCAGCTCTGGAAGTTCCCACATCGGAGGAACACTTGAATGTAACGTGAAGCGTGATAAGACTCCGTGCCATACTTCCAGGACCACAAATCAAATGTCGTAGGTGTCTGTGGCAGAGATCTTGTTGAACCCCTCGCATCAAATATAAATCAGGCTCTCGCTACACTTGGCCGGAGGCTCTATTTCCTGAATACAAAGCATTGGCGTAGGAAAAATATCTGCATTGTCACAAGATGAGGTCAGGCAGACGATAAGAAGTCTCCAAACTCGGAGAGCAAGGAAGGACTCAAAAGTTTTGAAATGAGTCGCAAATGAATGGCACTTCATACCTTGTCTAAAATTCAAATAAAGCTTTGTTGCTGCATGTTGATGCCACCAGTGACACCGAAAGACACCTCGCGTCCACCAAGAGGTGAGAAGAAAAGTTTGGTTCTCATTCTGAAGTGTGAATCTCTCACAGCACACTTCTCGTTGCCCTTCGTTCCAGAGCGAGAGCCCGTCTGATGTACCCTGTGAGAGCGGACTGTACCGATGTGTCGTATCATCTTACGGGGGAACTGTCAAAGCTCCCCTGATCGATATTTCTGATCTGAACATGGAATCTAATGACTCGCTGTAATGTGAAAGGGTCAGTCGTGCTGCCGATCCCGCTGCGAGTCGACACCCCACACTGCAGCACTGAGCCGCTCTTAACTGGAGAGAGAGAGCGCGTCGTATCATCGAGCGGCTAAATGAACCGCGTCTTTGAAGACTACTCAGCGGCCCGTCCTGTATCGAACACATCCCAAGTAAACTCTTTGTTTAAACGTCTTCTCCCTCTTACTGTATCCTCCATTCATCTCTGCATATTCTCTCCCACTCTGTGCGTCTGTCTATCCCCGCCACTCTTTGTTTTCCCGTCTTTTTGTCTGTAGAGCAGCTTTACCCCCTCTATTGTTGCCTCTGTTTTCTCTTCGGCGGGACACATTCACTCCCCGTCTCCCATTCTGCTCTGGCCTACAGCATTATAGGCTACCCAAAAGAAGAAAGGGGGAAGCACAATTTGTATTCTGGACCACGTTCTGTGATGCAGGAGGAAAAAGGAAAGGGGGGGAAAAAAGGGTGGGGAAGGCAGCGAGGGGAGGAGGGGTTGTTAAAGTCGCAGTTTGAGGACTGGTTAAATACACTGGATGTAAAGTCAGGCGTCTCGGGGCGTTTCGCTTACATTGTCAGCCGATTTGTTTCTCCTTAAGGAGGGAAGTTTGACCTTGAGTCAACATACAAAATACACTTGTGCCATGGGAGGTTTCTTCACCACACTGTGTATCTACAATCTCTGTCATAATAATGATTCTCATTTGTGCCGCTGCCTGCAATTAGGCATTCATCTCGTAGAGTACTATCAATCCATCTCATTTTATGCATCATTACCCTAGCGGTTTGCATATTGACACATGACTTTTCTGCACTGCGCCTCAGTTTGCGGGTGGTTCTTCAGGATTCTCCAAATATAGACTCCCAGTGTTTCCTCGCAGTTGGATAATGACGCTCGGAGCGGGGAAGGCAATCCGCACAACTCAAGTGCCTCGTCGATACACTTTTTTTTTGTTTTGTTTTTTGAGCGCCGGTGGCGTGGTCTGTGTACACGCATCCCGGATCTGTGTCCGCGTGAGCGAGCAACGCCGGCTCCCGCACGCATGAGTGTGCACGCGAATGCCAATCTGTGCCAGTATGTGCGTGTTGCCCTGTATCCCTAACCCCGGCAGTGATGCCTGGTCAGCAGCAGCAGCAGCAGCTGACACCCTCTTGTCACTGACAGCAACTCCTGCAGTGCTTAGAGAAAGCGAGAGATGGAGGGTGGAGGGGGGGTGTAACTCTCCATTGACCTTGCAGCAGAAAAGCCTAACAGTTACAGCAGTAGTAGCACACTCCCGACTGCTCATACACAAAGACACCGGAGGAGCATTCACAAACACACACACACACACATTCTCCAGCTCTCTCATGTTCATCCTGACATTCGGTCCACACTTTAGCGCTCAGGACTCGCCGCGGGCCTGTTTGCCTCGGCCGGGTCTTCTCACAAAGCACGAGAAAGCGAGCAGGATGGAAAATGGGTGGAGGGCAGGGGGCTTGGGGATGGAATACGCACATTCATATAAGATGAAGAAATGTGCAGTCATTCATAAAACCACAAAAGACAGAGACAGTGTAAGTGAGTTATAGCTTCGGGGGGAGAAGTGAATAGAGAGAGAGAGAGAGAGTCCTGCACCTTTTCATGGTGGTACACACTTACACGCATGTATAGAGAAACATATAAGGACATGCGAACAAAACCTTGACCTCCATATGTAACCTTTTGTAATGTATGGTACATCACACACACACATGCAGCCCCTTCAACAAAAGTCGTTGTAAAAGTCTTGTCTCACAGACATGCAATATGAAAGCAAAAATAGCCTCATCATAGCGTCATCCGTCTCCAATCTATTCCCTCTCACCGATGATAACCCGGGCCTCAGCCCGGCGTCAGCAGATTGAATGTGACACTGGAGTGAATGGGTCTGGTGCAAGAGTGCAATATGGGATAAACACTGTGGCTGAGTGTTGCTTCTGCCGCCGCCTTTTGTTTATCTCGCTCGATCTGATCGCTGAGAGGAATCCTGAATGAAAACCTCACACTATTTAAAACCCGCAAGATGGATTTTTTTTTTTATTCCCTACAGGCCACAGACAAATACTACGCAAGTTCGATCATGTCTTGTCCTCGAGGTGTTCCACAGAGGTGTGCAGCCTTAGTCCTCCGTATTGATCTGTGACATTGAGACAAAATGTTTACTCTGCATCCCCACGGGTCTGGTCTGTAATCACAAATGCACACCGCCAACCGACATTCAGATTTTGGTCAGGTATCCGAGGGCATCCAGGGACATCAAATTAAATCCAGTCCGGGGGCAGCAGATTCCTCTACAAACAACACAAACTACCACGTAGAGAGATAATTACAGCATGCAAATGACTATCGCCCAAAAAAAGTGTTGTTAATGCGTAATATCAAAAATGAGTTTAACTTTAATGCTGCAGGATTAAAAACAACGAAGGCACTCGATAGAGAGTATACCTCCACCACAACCCAACAGTCCCATTCAATTCAGTCGAGCCTGACCCAATAGTAAACTCGATAGCCCAGAATCACTCTGAAGTTTGGACCACCCATAACTGCCCAAACACTTACATATACCTGATTTTTAATTTTTTTTCATCAAGATCCATCCATTATTTCCTGAGCGATTCAAGAAAATGTAAAAAAAAAAAATCAAAAAACAAAACACTCAGATCTTTATCTGGACCGGCACCAAAGTTAATGGGGTCAGTTTTGGGCTGGGATCCATCCACCGTCCAAGTTTTGTGGGAATCCATTCAGCAGTTTTTGTGTAATCCTGCCAACAAACCAACAATCGGACACGGATGAAAATGTAAACCTCTTTAGTGGAGGCAACAATCAATCAAAATTTTATTGCAGACTTTATTGCAGACAGTATAGTGTGATGAGATACAAAACAAACAAACAAATGACATCCCTTAGTTTGTGTCAGTTCACTCCAGTGGGTCTGAAGACGACAAGATTAAAAGAGGGAAACATCTGGAGGGGCGGAGTTCGAAAGAAGTGAGCTCACCAGCTCCCTGTTGAGCTGCTAGCTTTGGGTAGAGATGAGTGGCAGGCTTACTCATCTCTACTTTAGGCTAGAGGCTCAAGACTACATTAGCCGCTACTAGCCTAATGCGCCTAAATCTCCGACCGAACAGTTTGTGGCTCACTTGCATTGTGGGTAATTTGGGCACCAGGTTTTGACAAGGAAGAAAAATCTGTGAAATAAAAAAAAACTGTCAATCATTTTGACTTTGACTTTTTTTATCTTAGTGACCAGGAAAGTGGTGCTGTAGATAAGATGTGATGAAGTGCCCTCTGGGGTTCCCTTCTGCAGATGGTGCCCTTTTTATTTTTTCCACCCCTGCCCCCCAAACGTCCTGGGTCCGCCACTGGACCGCTGGATCAATCTTTGTCTCCGTCCTTGTGTCGTGATTTGGTAACGCGTCTGTGAAAAACTAAATTTTTCCAAACCTAATTGTCAAACGGGCTTTGTTGCTCCTCGCGGCTGCAGTGTGAAAGGGTCTCGTCTTCAGGGCTGTTTCCTTCCCTCACAAAGCGAATTCCAGCCTCTTTGGTCCGTAAAGCTCTCGGTGAAGAGCCAAATTGTACAGAAATGTTTTGCACTGCTAAACAAAGTTTGCACGGAATGATGCACTTAACCCATGCGTGACACTTTAAGCTTTTGAGTGAGTAGGGGAGGGAGTGTGAGGTGTAAAACCATGGAGTCGTGACCTTCTTAGAGCTCTAATACTTCCATACTGTTTTTGATACGCTGGTGATACTTTTCTTGTGTGTCCTTCGAGTCTCTATCGCGGTGACGTGTCGTTTTAGTGCTGAATCGTCAAACTGCCCTCACACTAATTCTAACCTTGATCTTTTAAACGAGTGCAATGCTTCATTTTCCTCCAGACTCCTTTTTTTTCGTGCAGCGCGTTATATGCACAAATGTTTTGCCTCATATATAAAATATTCCTTGCATGAGCAGACTTTGCCTGGCCGCTCATTTAAATCCGTCCGCCCCTCAGCAGTGATAGAGTGGAGGGACAGAATGAGCGAGGCGGGCAGAGAGACGGGGAAGTTTTGAAGCTTTGCCGCCGCAAATGTTTCTGCTTAAAGCTGAGCAGCAAAGCAGGCGATAATGCAGAGATTGAGGCAGGGGAAGAGAGAGTATGGGTGATGGGATAAGGATTGCGGATTAAATTAAATGTAGAGTCAGGGAAATGAAGGTCAGACGAAAGGGGAGCGCTGTAACAGGAAGCGATAAATGCAAGGAGAAGTTCCCCGCAGCTGTCCTGGCTTTTGTTCCTGAGGGCCGGGATGTGGCCCGGGACGTGACATTCAAAGGGGATTGATGGATATTGTTCACAACGAATGCCGCCGCGCGAGGCCGAAGCTACGGCTCATCTCGCCTAATCTCTGCAACCGAGATGAGCTGTCGTTCACTTCAGGGGGCTGATAATGCAATTCCAGCTGACCATTGACAGTTCGTTGCTCCACATTAGCCCTGAGCTGCAGAGGAGGGATAACTGTGCTTTGCATTTAGGGCAGCGGGCCTTTAACGCAGACTTCCCTTTCCCCCGCTTGTTCTCTTGTGTTGCGCTGGGAGCCAGAAAGTTTTCGCTCACTTTGAATAATCCTTTTTTGAACATTTCGGATGCGGAACAGGAACGGGGTAGCAGGTGAAGAATTTAAAGCGGTGCTTCATTTTGGGGAAATTTCTTTTGCGGATTTGAACTTTTAAGGACTCAGCTCAGGTCCTATGATTGAAAACGGGGACGGGATGCAGCCGCACTGAGTCTCCTTTCATGGACAGTTTTCTGACGGTCACACAGGCAACTTGTTCATTTCTAACAAGGGGTATGCCGTCATACTTTCTAACGTGTGTTATCATTCAGTGCCAAATAAAGTAACTGATTTCCTGCGCGCTCAGTTTGGACTTGAGCGAGCGTGTTTGCTCTGTGCTGCTCAGTAGTGTCACTTCACACTGCCACTTTTAATAATCGCCACGGTCTCAGATGTGACTCATGCCGATTCTGAACTGCCCGTGGGAAGAATAAACATTAAGCGCTGTTGTCACTGCCTTTTTTTCTACGACGGTTGTCTCTCAACTCGTCTGCGTGGACCTGTTTGACTCGAGTCACACTGCCTGACACGAAATGCACAGATTTGATTGGCTGATGGCATCACGTCAGTGATTGACAGTGCTCGCGATTGATCTGTGAGTTCCCTTTGCCGCCTGTGCCACAAAGAATAGAAAAGCAGCGCCACTCTGTTATCATTCTGTTAATTATCTATTTGATACTGTTACGCTGTTGGATAATTTATGTTTTGAATGGAGAGTGTCTGTCTCAGCTTTGTTGTTATCTAAGAGTTATTTTGTGGAGTAGTATTTCATTTTAGTTTAACCTTAATATTATAAAACCAGCTGAAACTTGGTTGCTTAAATCAAGAACCAATAAAAGAAGAATCTGTATCACTTATATTAAAAAAAACTAACACTACCATGATGCTGCACAACATGACGCGGAACAAAATCACATTTGTCGACCGCATAAACGTTTAACCTTAAGACTGGTGCAATTCACCACTTAAGAGCCGATGTAAGTCTATATATACACTTTGACTTTGTTCCCTGAAGACGGAGGCTTTAAGTGGCTTTGTCAAATTAGGTCACATCATCACCCTGTTTAATTTTCCATTTCTAAAAAAAAAAAAAGAACGAAAGAAAAAGCGGACCGAGCTCTAAAATAAGAAAAGTCTCAATCCAGTTTCGCTCGCTCTCTATCCCACCTGACCACGGGTTCGTTAATGATCTCATTTAAGAGGTCGTGTTTTCTTTTTTTAATTGGAAGCGGGCTGACTTCCATTGCACCGGGCTGACCTCTGCGACAGTCTAAAGTTAGTCTCGACTTTTTTAACCTCGCTAAAAATACCCGCGCTTGTGTCACCGCTGTCCTCAGAGACACACCCAACCCTTTGGACCTAAGTTCTCCCTTAAGGAAAAAAAAGTACTTTGCTTGAAGAACACTTCACAAAAAAAATGTAAGGTTTTATGTGTGTTTTATGGCATAACGTCAACGTATTGACGCAGAGGAGGTGAGAAGAGCTGCAGTGAGAAAGCTTTGACCAAGAGGAGGCACACGGGGAGCTGCACAGTTAAACCCAGGGCACTCAGGGCGGCGCAGGTAACGCAGTTTATCCGCTATAAGGCAGCACAACACCGGAGACCCTTCCATTCATTGTGATTATGAGCAACACCTTCACATGACCTCACAGAGCCCAGCTGAGCACCGTCTGGCAGAACACACCGTGCACCGCCGCAATCCCATCACTTATCCAAATATTAGCTAAACCTTAACATCTGATGTTTCGATAGATGCTATTTTCACTTCGCGCTCATAATTCCATATTAGCGGCCGGTGGCTCGCTTCCAGCGTGGCGCCACCCACACAAACAATGACCCACGCACACGCACAAACCTTGCACAACTGTCCGCGGTCACACACGCATTATAATAAGCCCCAAACCGGCAGTGTCGGGCATGCTTTTTCACTGAGCGTCCTGCGTACCAGCGAGACCGCCGAGCTCTCGACCAGATGCCAGCCACCTCACACAACATCTGCCCGTGACCTTGGGGACGAGGACTCAAAAAAGCCCATGTGCCTGTTGACCCATTAAGATATCATTGTTTTATCGTGTTTGTGTGTGTTGTGTAGATGTTATTGTGTGGTCGGTGGAAGGAATTCACATCATCCGTGACCTGCCCCACATCGGTTACACAGTTTGTCTGTCTTGTGCACCGGTGGAAGTATCAGCCTGCATCTGCTGGACAAGGTTGGGTGACCCGCGGCACCGCAGCGTGTCATGGCGTTTATGTTTCCCCCGCCGAGCCCGTTGAGCAAATGCGGCACAAACTTCACCAGTCGAGCTGTACAAGTCCCCACTCTCCTCCCCCTCTTTTCTTAAAACTCAGCAAAAAAAAAAAGTTAGACATCTTCTTCTTCCTCATTCTCTTTTATCAGTATCTGCATTTTAATTAACGCCTCTTAACAAGGGCCCCGAACACTGGGTTAATTGTGCTTTTCATGACAAAATCAGCGCAAATTCAAATTGTCTCTGAGCGACCTCTGCGCCGTGGCTGGGAACGGTGTTTTAATTACCCAGACAACCTCTTAAGTGGTGGAGGAACAGTGGCGACGAGGTGACCATATGCTCAGCAGTCGCAACTTATCTCACGGTTATACATCAGCTCGCAGGTGGAGCAGGACGTGAGGAGGAACGAAGGGGGGATTAATGCTGACAACAGACTTATACAAGAGGAGGGAAAAAGAGGGGAATGGACAGACGGGAGGGAAGAGGAAAAAGATGATGATGATGATAACGTTCAAAGAATTCAAGGTCAAGAGGTTGTAAAGAAATGCAAAGAGGGGTTTCCATTTCCCAGGGTGCATCTCTCCGCACCGTGCTTCCCTCTGACTGCTCACAATTAACTGATGCTCTCTCACCAACAATAACAAGCCCACACAAGCAGCCGCCCCTCCAGCCTTCCCAATAAAATGGCATTTCCATCAGCGGTCCGCCTACTGACAGGCTTCCATCGTACTCACTCACATTCACATTCTCCATACAACAGTGAGCAGCAGAGGGGAGGAAATACACAACCGGAGGGCAGCTGTCAATGCAGGACGAAGGGATGGGCTACCCAAGAATACACATAAAAACACACATGCCCACACACAACCACCAGTAGTGATTTTCGTCCATTGCGTGTGGTTTGAATGTGGTTTTGCACGATGACATAAAGGGTTTTAACAGATGGTAATTTCCTTAGCACATTTCCAGAAAACTTCCAGCTCGATCCAGCTTATCTTCTGCTGATCGTGCCATTTTTCACAACTTGATTCATGATTACGAAATTGTATTTGTTGGTATAAAGTAATTCAAAAATGGTCATTTTTTCGGAAAATACAAGATTGGACTGATCCACTAAAGTGACAGAAATGGGTGAGAATACAAATGGTTAAAAAATGTACTTGAGCTTACCAACCTGCAGAAGACAGACACTAGTTGGAAATAAAAATGGTGTCTTGGTAAATAATATAATTTGAAATTACATATCGGGCTAATTTTACATACATTTTCATAATTTTCTTAATTGTATCAATTATGTGATAAGTTTTGCATAATTTCAAAAACATTTCAAATATGTTACTTGCAAATAACCATCTGCTTATCATGAAAATTGTGTAACCTGGTTCTCCGTTTACACCTGCTCAAAACACTTGAACACTAGCACTAGCTAACATGCTAAAGTCAAATCCTGAACATGCTGAATGTAAAATGAATATCAACACACTCATCTTTGCTGGCCAGCTTGAGCATCGTGAACATGTTAGCACGTCAAGGTTAGCCTCACCGAGGAGCTAGCATGACTCTCCGATCTGTCTTGTTTTATATTGAGGGTGCTTATGCAACAGTCGGGAGAGTACAGTGAAAATGGTATAATAATGGTAACAACTAAGTAACTATCATGCATATTCTGGTCTGTAAATGTATGTGCCCATCAAGGTTTTTGTAGAAAAAACAGCTACGAGTCAACTTGGAGCGCTTTAGCAGCTTGTAGCATGTAGCTCATGAGCCCTAACAAGCACATCCTTAAAGACAGTGATATTATTCTCTGTTCATGATGGCATTATGTTCGCAAATCTCTTAAAGCTGAAATAGGTGATTCTGGGAAAACACTGGGTTGGTTTGCTGCCTCAAATATCGACTGTCTTCCTCCAGAGTCACATTCTTCACCTCGAATCCCATTTGAAAGAACAAGAAATGTAATCAATTGTTTTTTGTTTGTTTTTTAATCACACCACATTACAGCTAATTATATTTTAAATGATTTCACGATTTCAGAGTGGTTTTTAATTTGTAGTCACATTAAGGGAGATATCTGCATGCCCCATTAATGGTAATCATTAAGTGGAAGGACTCAGTCACACATGAAAACACTCTCATTGAAGCACGCCCTCTTTGGATGATTCATCTCACTATTGATGAAATCAGGAGCCGTTAAATGGCAGTATACACAATAGAACAGTGTACCACCACCTATATGTAATGTTGGGGGAGAAGGCACTGCTGTATCTAGTGCTTTAGTAGAAAAAAACCCAAAGAGTCATTTCTTCTTTCACTCCCAGCCCCCAGTTTGTTATTTTCCCTTAGAACTGAGAGGTCACAGGAACCTCGAACCAGTATTTAGAGACACTTAGCACTTAACAGAACCAACTGGACCACATATTACCAACACACACACTGGCAGGCTCAGTGAACCCACTAGTCTGACTGTAATGGTATTTGAACACCTTTCCCAGTCCACCTGCCCCAATTCCACTGACACCCATCTGAAGTTTCTCCTACAGTGATTTTCTGTGCTTCCCTTAACACCGTCAGCACTTCACAGCTCCACACACACACACGTACACACACACACACACGCATCACTTTTTTTATTTCCTTCATCCACACTTCCACTTTCTCTTCCTGTCTGTCCCTCTTCTTGTCTCACTTTCCCAGCGCATAACCATTTTTCTATCTTTCTCCCCGACACAAATGTCCCGAAGCCACTTTGTGAGGTCTTCTCCCCCAGGAGCGTTATATCACACCTGGGTATTTCACACCTCACAGAGCTCCATGCTCATTAAATTACTGAATTCCCGAGGAATAAGGAGGCAATATAGCATGCATCACGCCTGACTTTTATATGGAGAAGTGGTGATAAAGTTTATGGGAACATATAATGTGTAGGTCTAAGAATGGAAAGCGTAGGGGGCTGGGGTGAATGTCCAGAAGAGTGTGCAGATGGTTAAAGTACAGCCTCCTGCCTGTTGGCAAGAAGATGAGCATTTTTGTACAGTAATGGCTATTTATGTATGTACGTAATTCTTGTCCCACCCGTGTCCTCTCTCTGGCTTCCTCTTTGTCTTCTGTCTCTGACGCTTGATTTCTCCATTTATTTATCTACAAAACATGCTTGCGGTCTACCCCAAGGGTCCATTCTGGGTCCTATTGTATTCCCTTTTCTATTTATATATTCTTTTCTATTTATGCAGATGATTCACCATTATATCTTTCCGTCAGTCTGATTGATACTTGCAGTTTGGCTGCCAAAATGGCAAGATTCAGAAAATTATATTTTAAGTTAGCCTGAAAATAGATTTTAACATGTTTGCCCTTTGTCAATATATTATTTGTGTACATGCAGATGATACCTAATTAGTCTTGATTCAAACCAGAACTTTAAAAACCGAGAGCCAGGGAGTAGTCAGTCTTGATTTTATCAGTTGATAAAATAAAAACCATTTCACTCTGCTGTTGACCAACAGAAAGTTATTTATCCCATCTGGAATTATTGAAGATCATTCAGTAAAAAGAAACTCAATCATCTTTTGTTTGACCTAATGCGAATGCTTAAATTTTAGCTGGAAGAATAAAACACATAACCTAAATTTTAGCAACCGATCACTTCAAGAATGCTGTTTGAAATTCTATAATTCACTTATGAGAGATTAAATGGTGCTACATCTCCATTTAATTTCTCATACAAGGGTGCAATGTAGGTCAGTGCTAAAAAAGCTCTACTTGCCATTCCTAAATTTGAAAAGAACGGCGATCATGCATTTCCTGCAGTAGATGGATGGATGGATGATTATGCCTTTGAAATATATTCAGACTTGTTAATAAATGGCCTTGCATTTCATTTATTTTATTGATTATTTCATTTCATTTATCAGGTGCACTTTTTTGCCAGGCACTGTTCACTAGTCAGCCCAAAATTTCGGTCAAAACTAGCATATCTCAACAACTAGTATATGGGTTACACCACAAAACATGATCAAGTGCCCGCTGTGGTTCTCTTCCAGGTCATGATGAATGGATCATACAGCTGGAGTCCTTTTTTTTTTTTTGTCTCCACCCCTTCAACTTGAGTTCACCACTGCAGGCAATAAAGGTGTACGGATTCCTTCTGATTCGGGGTATTCTGCCACTTTTACTATGTTGCCACCATGACGTCGACATTTGCTGTTCAGAAAAAAATATCTTGATCACTTTTGGATCGACTGTCTTGAACTTTGCCACAGATATTTAAGGTACCTGGAGTACCAAGAGGTCAAAGCTTTCCCTGATTTGGGAAATATCTCGTCATCTACTTCCAGCTACACTCTCTCAAACTACAGCCTTATTTTCTTCTCTATCTTTTTGTCTTTTTCTCTCTACATTGTGACCTGTGAAGGTGTCCAAAGTTACCCATCTGTCCTCTTCTTCCTCCTCCCTTCTTCATCACCTCCCCTGTCCTCCGAGCTTAACACACCAACAGCCCATCCCACCCCGCCCCGTTACCGCACAAATGTCACTTTGTAATTGGCCGGCGTTGACGAGTCAGGATAGCATTGCTGTTTGGACAGCTGTTAATCTCAGCAGGTTGGCAGCGGCAGCGAGATAGTGGCGGTGGTGGTGGCAGGGCGAGGGATGACAATCTGGAACAGCGCTGAGGATGACGCAATGAGGGAGAAAGAGTTCATGGGGGGGGAAATAAAGAAGTTTGTGCGTGGTGCAGAGCCACCAGTCCGGCCAAACATCTGTCTGTCGCTGTGACATGATGTCGAGCCGATGATAAAAAAAATGAATCCCCGATTTAAAATGCAGTGGACATCTCTCACCGGCTCTACGTTGCTGCACAGTATGGGCTGTTTAACACAGGTAATGTTCATGTGCGAGGCGAACACCCTGCAGCTTCATTCAAGCATCTGCTCCCAAAGCCTCAGCGTCACCCGCACAGGAATGTAATGGGCTTTCTCCCCCTCCTCTACCGCCTCCCTCCCTCCTGCTCCATCTTTCCCTCTTTTTCTTTCACACACACACACACACATACACAATAAAGTACATACAGACACACAGCTCTCAGGGAACCAATCACCATCGCCTGTTTTCAGGTCCTGTTTGTGAATGGGATTTCTACGGGAGAGGAGGAGGAAGAGGAGGAGGGGGGAGGCAGGCACCGCTGCATTTGTAGGCATGAAGAGAAACATCACCATGCCCATCGTCATCGTATCACCCTGCTGAAATATTTCGCTCACTTTCTGCCGGCTGCTCCCTCCAGTTAATTTTTCATTCATGTTTCCCGTTTGTTTTTTCTCACACCCTCGTTTCCGTTTTTGCCGCTCTTTCCGTCTCCTTGAACTCTGTCTGACTCTTTTTTTTTGTCTTTTTGTTGATGCAGCAGTCACAGTCGACTGACTGCATCAGAATTGCCCCTCTTTTTCCATGCTTTTCTTTCACTTTTCCCCCTCTGACACGCCATCATCGTCCTCACCCAGTGCCTTTTTTGCCTCTTTTGCATCTTTTCACTCTCTTGTCATACCACTGCAGAACAGCTGTCTTCCACCACTACATCTTTTTGTCCCCTTGTTCCTTTCTTTACACCGGTCATCCCGTCTGCCTCCCAAAGCGGTGCTTGATGCAGGTGAATGACCATCACACACACACTCCTACACACACACACACACACACTGTAGACACTTACCTCCAGTGACAGAGTCTTCGTCCCGAGTGCTTCTGAATCCTCAGTGGATGAAGGAAGAGCCGGCGAGCCTGCAAGCTTCTGGCGGCCGAAGAGAAGTCGAGGACAGAAAGAGACAGAAAGAGGGAGAAAGACAGATAAAAGACAAGAGTGAGAGGTATAAAGAGAGAGAGAGAAAGTGGACGAGAGCAGGCAGGCTGCGCGAAGAGGAGGAGGGTGCTCCGGCTGGCTGGAGGTGAGATGAAGGAGAGAAAGAGAGAGGGAGGGAGAGATAAAGGATGAGGGAGGGAGAGAGCGAGGGTGCGCTGGATTGGGATAGGAGGGGATTGTGTGATGTTTGAGAGGAGGAGGAGGGATTGCAGGGAATAGAGAAAGAGGAAAGTTGGACAGGGGAGGAAGGGAGGAAGGGTCAGGATGCAGAGGCGGAGGAGGGAGAGAGGGAGAGGGGTGAAGAAGCGAAACAGGACACAGAAGCAGGTGTGTTCATGTTGTAAGAGAAGACCATCGGATTTCACAGCACAGCTCCGTCTCAGCTCCACTACAACTGTTACCTCTCGCAGCCACCCAAAAAAAACACAAGTGCAACTCATGTCAGGCCGTCACACGCTGCCAGTCCCCGGAGACAATCAATTTCAGAGTGGAGAAAATGTCCTTCCATCCATTAAATCACACTGTAATCCAGTCCTGTGTTGGTGTGTTGCAGGACGGATACTGCAATTAACTTTGGAGCAATAACTTACAGGGGGGGTGTTGAGAGGAGACGAGGGAATAAGAGCTCTGTGAGAGCCGGTGACCAAAACTGAATCGGGGGTAACGGGGTAAAAGGGATGGTGTGATAATGACAGAGGGCACTAGACGTGACATGTGAAGAGTCGAGGAAGAAGAGCAGCATATCGGCCTCTGGCGAAATGCATTCAAGGGTGAAAGGTTGGCGAAGAAGAGAAATGGGAAGAAAGGAAGGAAGAAGAGAAGAAGGCTGAATAGAGGAAGATGATATTGTGAAAATCCACTGATCTGTCGCGCGCCTTTCAGTAAGTTCAGGGTGGTTAATGGGTCACATGGTAACATGCAGTGCAGCATCACTGAGAGCACGCAGCCTCGAAACACTTAGCAGTCATGGGCGGATTATAAACAGCAGGGCTCCCGGGCACAGACCAGCAAAAGGCCCCCCACCCCTGTTACCCAGGAGCAAGGCACTCAGATTGAAGACGATGCAGAACAGTGGCTATGTTTTCCATAGTCATCTTGTATCTTGTGATGGGATTCTGGACCCTTTTTTGGCCATTTAGCATCCCTTTGTTATCATTTTGTGTGCCTTTGTAGTTGTAGTCGCGTATAGGGCATGGACTTAGATGTGCATTAAGGTGCTTTACAATGCTTGTCGACCCGTATTCATTCACACATTCCTGCAGTGATGGCAGAGGCTGCTGTGCCAGGTGCCGACCTGCTCCCACAGCACCCCACCACATCACTGCTCAGCCACTCACACACACACTGATGACCAGGAGCAGTCTGGGGCTCAATATCTTCCCTAATTAAGTTTTGCCTTGCTGACTGATTTTATTGCAGTTATATTTGTGGAGGGTTTTTTGTTGCTATTTGCATCTATAGAAGTTCGCTGATTGACTCTTTTTGGTTACTCTGTGTCTCAGTTTGGTCGCTGGGCATCTCTGTGGAGCTGTTATGTGTTTTGTTGTACTGATATTGCTTTTCTTCTTGTGTTTCTCCTTCTCTGTTGTCACTTTGCATCTCCTGGTAGTAGTTTTTCCATGGACATTTTTGTTGTTTTTGGAGTCATTTTGTGTCTCACTTTGGTTGTTGAGGATCTTTGTGTGGTTTCTTTGCGTTCTCTTGTAGTAATGTTTCTTTTCTTTGAGGTAGTGTGTCTCTGTGAATGTCTTCCTTCTCTTCCTGTGTCTCTACGATGGTTTTGTATTTGCTGTCATTTGCATCTTTGTAGATTTTTTTGTGTCATTGTGGTATTGTTGTTTCTTTGAAGTTTCCGCAGGCATCATTGTGGTAGTCACCTCTCTTTGTATCTCTCTGTTGAAATGTAGCATCTAGCCGTAAGGGTTTGTTTGGTTTCTTTGTTGTTCGTATTTGAAGCTCGGCATCTCTCTGGGTTTTTCTCTTTCATCGTTGTGGTCGCCGTCTCTTCTCGCGTCCCTGTGGTCACTTTCCATCTCTTTGTGGACGTCTTTTGCAGTTGTTTTCATCTTGTATCTCCTGGTCATTTCTAGTCATTCGCATCTCTTTGTGTTGGTTCCTCGTCTCACTGCAGCTGCTTTGCATGTTTGTGGTCATTTGTAATTTGAAAGAATGGCAACAGTCATCAACGAACAGAAGCTCAGTCTGCCTGTGCCCAGTGGGACCATTCAGTAATTAAGCCATGATAACAATGTGGTAAAATTAGCCCTAATTCATTCCAATTATCTTGTGTTCTGTGTTTTTGTTTTTTGCCATGTCTGGCTGTTTCACCTTTACAGCCGAATGAATCCCTGCACTGAAAAAGGTGCAGCATGGTAAAATACCTTCTGGACAAAAAGTAATGATTTCAAATTACTGGTCAGGTCTCATTCATTATAGCAGGACCTGACAGCCATAAAAAAAAGATGAGCATAATAATAATAGAGTTGCGATGCATGTGAAAATCTTTTGTATTCAGTGTCAGAGGTGTGGGTCAGCTACCGTACTCTGGAGCTGGCAGGCAGAGATTCATTCATTTTCTCAAGGACGCTTCAGCAGAGTGGACGCTGGCCAACAGAGCTTAATCCTCCCTGTCCCCCCCTTTGGACAAAAACACCTTACTCAGCTGTTTAAATGCATAACTGACAGTGGCAGTCCATTTCCATAAAAGCCTGCTAAAAAAAAAAAAAATCAACTGTACAGATCCTCCGAACAATCTAAAATACCCAGAGGCTCGCCTGTAATGTGCTGTTTTCCTGCACTCTAATGTGCTACACCGAGGGATTCTCCCCTCCGAGACTCTCGGGCAAATCACCCTCCAGAATGCGCGCTGTACGTTTGCGTGTGCGCAGATTTTTGCACTGCAAGCAAACCCCCACAAACATATTGTGTGATTTTAAAACAGATGGACAACAAGAGACAGAGAGAGAGAGAGAGAAATGCAGGCGCTGTGCCAGCTTTGAGGGATTTCGTCTTACAAGCTGCTACGTTTTTCTGACTCCAGAGCCGCAGCTTCAAGCTGGCCGGATCAGACTCCAGCTGCCAGTCCAGCCGCACAAGCACATGAGAGGGGAAGTAAAGGCCCTGCACGCGGAATTGATTTATTCAGATAAAGAAAAATCACAGTTTGATTTGATTTGGAGGGAAGTGAGAAACACAATGGAAGTGGCTGCACCGTCTCGCTGCTGTGGATGCTTCTCAGGGCTCATGTCACTGGAGTGGCTGCGTGCACCACCGCCGCTCACACACATTTCAGTGTGATTCCTGGTCTTGCCTTTTTGATTTCATTGTCCTCAAGTGGTTTATGGGAAACAGGCAGTAACGGAATGCAACTGTGCTGTGACGGTAGTAACAGCTCGAGAGTGTGTGTGTGTGTGTGTGTGTGTGCGTGTGTGTGTGTGTGTGCCCTGTGATAGAACGAGACGGCACAAAATTAATGAGACAGGAGAGAGAGAGCGAGCGCGGCGCGTCTCCTCCAGCTGTTTATCAGCCCTGAGCACTCTGGGCAGATTAAACTGCAAACTACTTTATAATTATTATAATGTATTCTTATTGGACAAGTGTGCCTTTCTTAATAAAGGGGTCCAATAATTGACTCTGTGCCTTATTTCTCCTCCTCCAGCCTCTTTTCTCTCTCTCACACACACTCACTATTGATCTCATTAATTTACGTTACATTCTCATTAGCCTCAAAGAGTATTTCATTTTACACCAGCAGCAGGATCGGCTGAGCAGACTTGAAGGCAGAGCCATTAGTCAACAACAATAGATCGGTCCGGCCGTTCAGATCACACCATGTATAAACTCCATTAGCACTGATTTGGCGGTTCTGACGTTCTTTTTCTTTTTTTTTTTCTTTTTTTTTAATATTAATTAAAAGCGTATTGCTCTTACTGAAAAGTGTATTATTCTTCTGGCCTCTTTAGATAACATGATGAAGGTCTAAGAACCGAACCGTTGTGGTCATTGAAGTTAATTGTAAGTGAAGTGGATAGTGTGCAGGAGCCTTTTAGTCTTTTTTAAAAAAAAAGATGGTATTTTTTCACTCACGCAGTACAATACAATCAAAAGCGGAATCCTGCCATGAAACAGCATTTTGCAGATTAAGCTATCATCCTCGACTGAGTAATTCTTTGTTTACTGTTGCATGGGAGACTAAAATTGCCCAATAGATGAATATGTCTCTGAGAAATTCAACCTCGGGCGTTTAATCGAGGACACAAATTCAAGCTGTCGGAGCAACAGGAGGCAGGATTTATAATGGCACGTTTCTGATCAGTGGCAATCACAAAATGGGACAGCATTTGAAACTGCAATTTAACAGCAATGCACAAACTGTCTGACTGCAACTTTGATGGAACTGGAAGACTAACAAAAGGACAGCCGTACCGTACGGAAACAGTCGTGCTCCTCTTGTGGTGCGTCTGCCAGCAGGGCTGAACAGGATGCTTGGTGGTGGAGCTGTTGGTGGTGCAGAGGAAATAAAAGCTTCCTGTTGTTTCCCAGTCAGGCATGTAAAAGCGCGTGAGCGTATCGTGCAGCACTGGAGACAACAGGTTAGCAGCGTACCCGCAACACTTTTTTTGTTCCTTAAACTGTTCGTGTAAGTGCTTTGAATGGTTTCTGATGCCTCTCCCTGTTGTGGTGAGACACAAATGCACACTTTCATCTGGAAAGATTTAAGGAAGTAACGTTGTTTATTTTGATCTGTTGTGATTCACTATAGGCTGCCATGATGATCTGGTATAGCTTCCCTCATAATAGGTGTATTAAAGGCACAGTATGGAATTTCTGTCACCTGGGGTCTGTTACCCACACAAAACAAAAAGGCGAAAGTAGCGCAAGATCGTTAGGAGTCGTTATTTTTTACTGTAAACAAAAAGACAAACTCTAACTTCATGATTAAGGCAAGAATGTTCACAAAGTTTTAATTCACTTTTTATTGGGATTTACAGATTTGTTTCTAATTTTAAAGATGATACAACAGGGTACTGAATGTTGAAGATACGCTACAAAGAAAAAAACAATGCACTGACAGTTTATAACCTTTAGGGGGATAATGCACTGAAAAAAGAAACTTCTATCTGATGAGAAAAAGGGGGACATGATGAAATAGACAGTGCTGAGAAAACCTAAATAGTTACAAACAACAAACCTCCCTCTCTCTCGGAAACATTTGGGAGAATGTTTCCGAGAATACACAACTCAACAAGATAAGGCAACATAAAACAAGATCTGGTCGGTCGTAAACATTTTAAAGCAGAAATGTTGCATATTGGATTGCGTCTTCACTGAATTAAAATGGTTACACACTGTGATGTTTTTTTTTTAACTTTCACTATATCAGAGAGACAAAATCTTTCAAACAGAAAAACCTTTTTTATCCCCCGGAGGTTGATGCATTATCAGATCACTCCCAATCGGAAGTTTAAAAAAAAAAAAAAGAACAATAAAGTTCATTTAGAACAATCGTCTGTACTGTTTGAAGACTTTTAGAAGCACGTTGTTTTTCACCTGACTGTAATCCCTCCACCTTCAACAGAGCTGGGAGAGCACACAGCCTACAGCAGTTGCAGTTTGTGGTCACTAGGGGGCGCAGTTGAGGTTGAAATAACAAATGTAACCTATCAGCATGGCATTAATGCAATGTATGGTTGATTTTACCGTTGTATTGTTGAAGGATTATTGTATTATACGCATTCAGTTATCTACTCTACTTAAGTTTTTTCTGTTTTGACTCAGTATGTCAATTTAATTCTACCTCATACTACTCATCTGGTATGTTAGGTAATTATCGTACATAAACATTTTTTTTTTAAAGACATTTTACTAATATTACTTTCATTAACACATTAAAAACAAAAAATATGACCCTGTGCAATAGAGTTAACTATCTAACATCGTATAAAGTAGCTACAATGAGCCCCACCTCCACCAGCTGTGGAGTTAAAATGCTGCTTGTGTGTTAAAGCATCAGATATATATATAATAGCTGTGAGTGGTATAAGATCTGTCATTGATAAAGGCACATTTTGAAGTGAGTTAAATGTTTGTTAATAGTCAACAAACAATTAAGTGCTCTACAAACCATTTACTAAACAAGTGTGTGACATAAAGGTGCACCTAGTGTTTAAAACATTTAAAGTGGCTTAATAAATGGTTGAATATACGTTTCTTTGTCTGCTGACTGTAGAGTAAGTCATGACTAAAGTTTACTTAACCGTAAAAAATGTGGCATTTCTTCATGATGGCTGTTGTTAAGCGTTGCCCTTTTTAGCAGCAGGGGGTTTTTACAGCGGGGTATCTCGACCTTCACTGAAGCAAAAGATATGAGTACGTCTGCCACCGCTGCAGCAAAACAACTTCATGGAAGAGGGAACCGGTCGGAGTTACAACACGACCGCTGGCACTAGTCACTTCACAAAACCCTCTGATGAATTTTGGGAGAAAAACCAGCCCCATGAGCTCATGCCCAGTCACTCGATCACGCCGAGCTCTGACCACTTGTGATCCACACCTAACAAACCTCAAGTGGCTGACATGTCGAGATCAGCAAGCTGATTAGCCAGTTCCTCATCGCTTCTGAGAACCAGAGGGACATTTTTTTTTCTTCTTTCTCTTGAGAATGAAGCTATTCTTGTCTTCCAGTCTTGACTGAACCAGTGTGAGGAAAAAAAAAACAAAAACCCACTGTGAACAGCTTCATGGCCAGTGGCTGAATGTGCTGAAGTTTGTGGTGCAATGAAAAAACAACCCGAGTGTTTAGAGGCTCTTGTACTTGTGGCACCTGAAATATGTTCTACATCTATTTTTCAGTCAACAAATGGTTTGTCTGCATCTGTAATTACAGACATCACTGACATGTGTTCATACGTTCTTACAGTCACCTGTGAGGCGACATACATTCACTTTAAAATCTAAATCTAAAGTGTTGCAAATGCTAACCGCGTGAGTCGCAGCAGAGCGGCAGCAGTTGAAATGAGGAATTGGTCATGCTGTATCTTCACTATTCATCAACTTTGCACAGACCGAGGCGTCGAAGATGTTTGTTTGCAGGAAGTCAGCGGGCACAAAGAGAGAGAGAGAAGGAAACAGGGAGGGTCAGCTGAGCCTTTTGAATAACAAATAGTGCCAGTAACGGAGTCGACTTGACACGAGCTGACCTTTTCGATCGGAAACAATGAACACTAAACTCACCAACAGATAAAATGGCTGAGCTTTACTTTTCGGCGTTTCATCTTTAACCTCAGATTCTTATTTCACCACAAACATCTGGTGCGGCGTATGCATGTTTTCTGGCTTCTCCTCTGTGGCCCTTAAAACGTCTTTCGCCTTTCTCGCTCTGTCACATTGATTTTGATGCGTTTTCTGTCCCTGCTCCGTGACTCAAAGGCATCAGGCTGCCATCAGACTGTGACGGGACCCATGGTCCAAGACAAGTGAACTGTGAGATGTGTCAGACAGCATCAAGACCTTAAAGTCATATTGAAATGTTACAAGTGTAACTGTATAATAATCCAAAGTGTGCTGCCATGTAAAAATCTGTGTGGCAGGGCAGTGTGAGGACTGGGGAACAGCAGACGTCCTCAGCACGTGAGCTCATGAGCCCACTTCAGACGGGCAGGGCGCTAGCGATTTTAGTTTAGCAGCTACAGTTAAGCTGTTTATGAGAACGCCGAAATGCCGATTTGCTGTGAAATTCCAGAAATGTCAGCCACAGAACTTATCATCAGCTTAAAGATGGGTAGACGCTGACGGAATTTTCATTTTTGGATGAACTTTTCCTTTAAACAATCGACAGGTTTAGCAGATTAACGGGTAACGTGTCAGAGAAAAAAGATCTGAAGTACACATTTAAGTCAGAGTTGAGTCAAAGTTGAGTTTCTAATTTGTTTTCGAGGAATTAATATTGATGAGAAAGTGAAAGCGGCTGCAGGTGCCCATGCTAAGTCAGTAATTGGCCTCCTGCACTTGTGAAATGCAGTTTATTAGCCGATTAAATGCACTCGCCCAGGTTAAAATATCCGCTCCCTGACCTCTGTGGGCACGTAAAACTTTATATTTATTCACCCTTTCCTTCTAAATATAAAACAGTCTGATCTGAGATGAGTGTAACTGCAAGTGAAAGTCTGATTTAGTGATAGTGTTACCGAGATGAGCTGCTGGTTGAGTTGTTCTGACTCAGTTTGAGTTCTGTCTCGTACCTTCAGTGGAGCAGAAACAGTCCGAGCAGAACAACTGTCAGTGTCATAACAGGAAAGAGAGCAGCTCACAACGCTTTCATCAAATGTCTTACTGGGACTTATCACCGTTTAATTGTTACTATTACTTTTAAAAACATTATCAACATTTATCTACAGCTATATAATATTATATAATTGATCATTTAAGTATTAAAACTAAAATCTAAATAACAATGACAAATAGTGGTCATGACATTAATAGAAGAAGATTTAAATATAAAATGATTCATACAACAGCATGACAAAAATAGAATGAAAATACAGAAATATGTAATAGTAATAATAATCATTACATAATAATATAAATAGATGCATTATAAATAAACAAGTGCATTCAAAAATGTGCTTGGTGTAGGTATAGAAATAATACGAAACATGGCCATGTTACGTAAAACACCTCACACCTAAAATTAATTTTTAAAAATTCTACCCATGTTTTGAACTGCCCCATCAATAAAACTACATCAGGTTGCAGGCTGTAAATTATTCCAGAAAAGTTTGGCAAAATATCCGAATGCTCCAAAATTACCGTTTACTGCAGGTACATGTAGTGTAAGCTGAGAGCAGATGTGATGAGTGTGACATGATAAGTATGTTTTGGGGGGTTTTTTTGCCTTTGCAGTTGAATGGATAAAAGTTCTTATTTCCCCTGTCAGAGAAGGAGGGCAATCCTACCTCCTGATACAAGACACTCAGATGGGTGACCTGTGGATCATCAGTTATAAATCTAAGAGCACTGAGCAAGCCTTTAAATAACACAATACAGAGAGAATGGTCACGTCTGTTAGCCCCAATAAAATTGGAAAGAAGACTTATTTCTATAAGTTGCATCCTGACTTGGCGTCTTAGGTTATCTATGTGAATGTAAAGGTAACAATCACCGATCCAGATGCCTGGATACAGAGGCAGAAACAGGATGTTTGAGAAGTATGGGCACCAGCGGGTGGACAGGGCCCTGGGGTGGACATCCTAGAGGGCACTTTGTTCTTGATGAGCAGATCAGCATTTCCCTCATTCTCGAGAAAGCATGAAGTTAGCCTTGTCTGTACACGAGCAAAATGTAGGGCAGAGTTTTTCGATCAGGGTCCTTGGGGGGCCCCCCTCCCCTGCATGTTTTCAGTGTTTAACTGCCCCAACACAACTGATTCAAATGAGTCGTTAACGGTCCGAAGTGTCTAAAACAGTATCATCTGTGTAAGAATGCAAATTACATGTGTTGATGGACATGCTGACATGCTAATCTAATTTAATCTGATCTAATCTGATCTGATCTAATCTAATCTAAGCTAATCTAATCTAATCTGAACTGATCTAATCTAATCTAATCTAATCTAATCTAATCTGATCTGATCTAATCTAATCTCAAAATCTCTTGCAAAATTGTTCATTATACCAACGTGGAGATGTGAAACTACAGCAGTGGGTGCACCACATGAAGCGACGCTGACTGATCCCACCCACTACACCCACGGTTTGATTGACTTCCACGGCTCTGTGCGGCCTTTAAAGTCACCTGGAAAATGTCAAGTATGTGAGGTAGCGGTTTACTGTAAGTAAGACAGTTGAATGGGAAGTAGCTGTGCGCAACAATATAAATGAATCAAACGCAACTTTGTAACATGTCGTTATGAATAAATGGAACATCCTGATATCTGAGAGAGGTTTCAGCTGCCGATGGCTGAAATCACCGAGTGACTGTGCTGTTACCTCAAAGCGTGTGGTTCATTATCAACCACTGATAGTTGTATTTAGATGGCAAAAGTTGAGTGGGCTGTACCATGAAACCAAAATATGTATCCTCTGTGAGAGCGGAGAGCAAAATTGG
The DNA here is from genome assembly GCF_904848185.1 of Acanthopagrus latus. Lineage (NCBI taxonomy): Eukaryota > Metazoa > Chordata > Actinopteri > Spariformes > Sparidae > Acanthopagrus > Acanthopagrus latus. The sequence goes on along the minus strand of NC_051061.1, from coordinate 7,370,022 downwards.
TTTGATTTACTGCCCTCAAACAGGAAATGTAAGAGTATTGTAAGAAAATGTGGCATGATACTGTTACGACTTAGTGACAAATAAGCTAATAATGTACATGTATTTGCACATTTTGTTTTGTGGGTCAATCTAAAAGAGTTGTTGCACCTGTCTTTCACCACAGTAGCTGCATATCCAAATGAACGTGAGCGTTCAAATGAAAAAAAACAAAAACAGCAGCCGTCGTAACACTGCAAATTAAAGAACAGCTGATGGTGTCTCAAAGTGAGAATGACATAAACTGTCGCTGTGGACAGAAAGAGGGAACTAAAGTCGTCACAGAGGAAACTCCCACAGAGTTCTCGACAGTGCTCACAAGGAGACGAGCTGACAAGTAGGAGGCAGCGGTAACAGGCGGACAAGGGAAATCATGTAAAGGTGGGTAAGTGGGAGATTTACTGCATGAGGCTGTGTGAATGATTGATCACTTCTAAAGTTGTGTCATATTTTTAAAGACCACGGGTAATGTCATTTCACTGCTTGGAACTGTTTGTACAAAAACGTTAATGTTTAGTGTTGTCAATATATGTTCAGCTCACATTTGCCGTAATAAAATCAGGGCACATCTGGAGGAAGTCAAAGGCAACCGGGCTTCTTTAGAACTGATGTCAAAAGGTGTTGAGTTGCTCCGTTACATCCTGTGACTCAGAATTTAGCTGTGTTACAGTAAATGTCTTCAGAATTGTGGAATATTGAGACACACAGGACACATGATTGATTCGTCAGCGTAGATATTTGATCCCGTCATCCACTGATCAACAAGAGACGTAATTTACAGTAATAATGTTTTGTAATATTGAGACTCGGTTACCGTCTTCTTTCTACGGGAGAGGCAAGTGGGTAAAAGAAATTGTGGCTGACGCCGCTAATGCTAGCAAAGGTTTATGTCGCTAACACCAGCTACCTAACGTTGAGCAGTACAGCATGCTGGGCACACACTGTAGAGGTCAGCATTTTGTGCCCACAAACTGGCAAACACCAAGACTTTTCATACCAACAGGTGTTAAACCACTGGCTGACAAACGTTAGAAGCTGGAACCACCCATCAGAATTCTTACACAGACGTAAACCTGGATCATAAAATGATGCAATCACAATCACAATAATGATTTTAAGGAAAAGAGATTCTAAAAGCCATGTAGATATATATTCATATACATTCAAAACAACAATTTGTCGACATTAAAATATTGTCGACACAACTTGGATTTTAAGTTAAAGTTAGATTCACCAGGTGAGAATCAAGTGACTTTAAGTCATAAACGCAGGAGAGAGAACGGTTCAGATCAGATCTTTGTTCTCACTTCCCTCTCAGGCCTTCTGCAGAAAATATTTTCTTGTAATTTTGTAATTTCCTCCACATGCAGGTTTTCCATGCTTATATCTGCGTTCAACTCTGTTTGCCTTTGATTCTGAGCGGCTGAGGGTTTCGTGACCTGTTTGCACCCTGCCATGCGGCCCGCTGCAGCACAGACAACAAAAGAAGCTTGCTTGGTTTCAGTGTCTCTTTTGGCTTCCCACATTCTCCTGGTGGGTTTTCCCCCCAAACCTGCTTCTGTTAACAGCAGCTACAAAGGCGTGAAGGGCAGCCTGCTGTGCCTGAGTGATCCCTCAAGTTCCCCCTTTGGTTTATCGTTAATTGTTCTACGCTGAGATTATCTCAACCATCCCTTGTTTGGTCTTCTTTCTCTTTCCACATTAGTTCTCCTTTCATTATTTGAAGACAGTCCCGCTTAGAAAAGGGGTTCTTCACACACAAATCAGGCAACAAAAAAAAAAAAAAGTTTTAAAATGACATATTATTTCTTATTATTTGTGTACATTTATTTGGAAGCTACAGATTTAAGGAGTGATTCATTAAACCTGTAGCCCTTTTAAAACGTAATTATCAGAAGCTGACAAAGGTTTTTAAGGGACTTTTGGGAAGTTTTAGCGGGACACACACTCAAATTAAAAACTTAAAGGGGCACTATGTAGTTTGGAGAAGAAATTCAAACTCAAAATTTTAATGTTTGTAATATTAGTGATGTAACTCAGAAACATTAGTCTTTTTCCGTAATTGAATAAACAAGCTGTTCTCAGAGGAAAATAAGGTCCCCAGAACACTGTTTGAAGCTAGAAAGGTGGCAGGGTCCGCCACATATAAACAGTAAAACGGTATGAAACTGTGATGATCAGTTTGTTTATTCAGTTTATTCAGTCATGAAAACAAAGAGAGTTTCTTTAGTAATGTACATATAATCAAATCGAAAAGGGGAATATAAACCAAATAACAATAAATTGGACATTTACAACTTAAAGGAATCAGAATATACATTATGTTTAGTAAATAACTGCATACTGGTCTCTTCTAAATGTTAATTGTGTACGGAAGGCGGAACATGGAGTTGAGAAGCCGGTCATCTGCGTCATATTGAGTGTTTTTTAGGTGGATGTGTGTCTCCAGAGACAGACAGCATGTGCATCTTTTTAATATCACATGTGAGAGAGGGAGATAAGAGGCAGGCGGATGTGTGGTGATATCCCACAACAAGCAGAAACTCAAAGCGGAAGTGAGCACTGCTAGTGTGTGACTCATTTCTTCATTATTTCTAGTAAATGAACTCTCTCTCTCTCTCTCTCTCTCTCTCTCTCTCTCTCTCTCTCTCTTTCTCTCAACCTCTACCTCAGATTATAAGCCCGACCTCCCCTCCTCATCAGCAGACTGCTTGAGGATGTGAAAATGCACAATATAATTTCCTGAGATCATCTCAGAAGGAAAAAAGAAAAGAAAAGAAAAAAGGCTGTGTCTGTTCTCAGAAGTGATGCCTCTCTTCTGGGTTCTGCTTTGGTCAGCGCTCCCTCCTCTGGCTCTGTTCTCCGGTCCAGACCGTTGTTCTGTTCAGGAGAGCAGCAGCTTACAGAACGGTAAGTTTCTGCAGTTTTCACTTCACTTGCAACAATACAAGCACAGAAATATTTATATTTTCCATCACTGAATAAACGAGCTGCTCTCGGAGGTAAATGAGGTCCCCAGAACACTGTTCGGAGCTAGAAACGGTGGCAGGGTCCGCCACATGTAGAGAAAGTACAGTATGACGTTGTGTTGTCCTTTAAGGTCACTTTGTTTATTCAGTCATGAAAAAAAGAGTGTTTATTTAATTAGATTATTCACGTGTCTGATTACTTTTTCTTTCATAAAACTAATAAGTGAATCTTTAAGTTGATTTAAATAAAAAATAGGGTTACAAGGTCCATCCATCATCATCATCCATCATCTGTACACATTATGTGTACGCCGCTTAATCCTCTGCAGGGTCGCGGGGGGGCTGGAGCCTATCCCAGCTGACTTAGGGCGAAGGCGGGGGACACCCTGGACAGGTCGCCAGTCTATCGCAGGGCTACACATACAGACGAACAACCGGGCACACTCTAGGGTTACAAGGTTTTAAAAAAAAAAGTTTTCAGGACAGAAATATTCCTGCACAATTACATTTTGCAAAACTGAAGTCGTTCGATACAACAACAGTGCTGCTCACACCGTTGTTGTTAAGCCTTTAACATGCCGAGGGCTGCAGTGATGACGACTTTTGTTGTTAATCAGACATTCAGTCATTTTCACAATTAATCAGTTAATCATTTAGTCAATAAAACCTTTTTAAAAAGCACAAAATGATCATCAGGCCCGGTGTGATGTCCCTAAAAATGTATTTTTTTTTTATGTTTTTGTTTTTTTGTCCAACTAACAGTCTAATACCTACTGTCTCTTTATTAACTATCATAAATCACAAAAAGGAGTAAATGCTGTTCACCATTGTCATTTAACGTGTTAGCATGCCAACATTTTCACGTTTACCATCTTGTTCATTGTATAAACAAACTATTATTTTCGTAGATAATCATGCTTACCCTGCCCACCAGTGATCATGTTTTGTCCATAAAATAAAAGAAATTAATCTACAGTGAAAAAGGGTCAACATGCCCGAGGTGATTTCCTTAAGTTAAAGTGTTCTTTCTTGTTATTTGTATTTTTTTATTTTTTATTTTTTTATCCAGTCAACAGCCCAAAACCCAAGGACTCTTTGTTTATCATCATAAGAGACAAAAAGAAGTAAATCTTTACATTTAAGATGCTGGACCCAGCAAACGTTTAACATTTTTTCTTTGTTTGCATTGATGCAGTTAATTGATTACCAATATAGTTTTTAATTATTATTTTTTTTTGAATCAATCAATCAATCAGTGCATCTACAAATATGCATAAATGACACTGGGAAAGCTGTGCACCACAAGTACTTCTCCTTACTTTATGTATATTTTGCTTTTAATAATTAAGCATCTTCAAATTGTGGTATTTCTACACTTTAATTAAAAGTGCAGTGAATTCAAACAACAGGGGGGCAGCATATCACAAGGGAAACCGCTGCTAACTGTATCTGCTGCTGCTTAACCCTGCAGCTTGCAGTCGTAATAGCTGACTCTGCCTGGACTGGGAGCTCACAGCAACAGGCAGTTATGGGTGTTGCTACTGGACATCACTTATTGAGGTAGAACGCCTTAGCTGTTTAGCTCTCAACTTCAATTGATATCCCTGTAACACAATAAGTAGACCTAATAACATCAAAATGGTTGTTTCTTCACATCCTATTACTAATTTTGTTCTGCATGTTGCACCTTAAATTAAACACTTTTTCCACGACTGCCTACAGAATATATATTGTGCACAAACCCTGAAAACAACACTTGTCCCTGCCATCCCAGAGTTGCTGAAATCGTTACAGTGCTACAACGACTACTTGTCCCATGTGGAGTGCGAGTGGAGGGAACACAGAGACACGGCGCTGCAGCTCTGGTTCAAGGCGGACAGTGGCAGGTAACACCAGCAGGGAGTCTGAAATCAAAGAAAGTGTTTCGTGTGACACTGTCTTGAAACATCAAAACTATGATGAATTATTGTCATTTGTCCCACCGTTCTGTGTCCATGTGTCTGCAGGAGGCAGTGTTTGCCTCACAGTGCCTCAGTGCACGACGAGCACAGGACTGTCCGGTGTAGATATGAAACAAAACTTTTCGTCATGGCCCTCAATCACACCGTGTTCTTCCTGGAGAATAAGACAGAAGCCCTCTGCACATCTGGCTCCAACAAGACTCTGGATCTCTCTCAGCACTGTGAGTTTACGCGTCATCTGTCTGTCACCTTCACTGTGATGATAATATTAGAAATGTTTTAGTTGAGTAATGACTTCAGTGCTTGGCTGTGTGTGTTTGGGTTGTACAGTGAGAGCACGCCCACCAGTTGATCTGACCGTGCGTGATGCAGGTGACAGAGGCCGACGGCTCAGCTGGTCCAGCCCCTACCCCTCCACCTCCTCCCTGAACAAGAACATCACGTATCAGCTCAGCTACAGGACAGACGGAGAGGACATTTGGACGGTTAGCATCAAACATACTGTACAGACTCTGCCACCAGTGTTCAGATCACATGACACAGTACTGTATGGACAAATACTGTTGATCATATCGTTGAGTAGACCTTGAAAGGTTAGCATAGCATGTCTGAAACACTTAAATTCAACTGAAATTAGTCTGTTTTTAACTGCACGAGCGTAGCATTAAATGGACAACAGTCTACAGACTACAATAAAAGTTCTCGAACACAATAACTGACATTTAAACAGCTTCCTAACTTGTACTGAGTAATGATAGCGCAAAAAGCTAGTGGTTTTCTGTAAATAAAAATGTCCACTCCTCTCACAATGGCGTTTCAACCTTATGCTAAAGTCACCATGCTAACATTTATTCAGTGTAAACTGTTGGCATGCTAACATTTTATTAAATAATAGTTTAATGTTTACTGTTTTCACCATCATAGATTAATATGTTACCATGCTAACAATGTCTAAATAATATTGATAACTACGTTCATATTCCTAGCTTTATGTGTTAGCGCCAACATTTTACTATATAGCAGTTGCCCTGTTCACCATTGTAGCTTAACATGTTAGCATGCTAACATTTACTAAATAGTAGCCTAATGTTCACCATTTTCACCATTGTACCCTTATACGGTAGCATGCCAACATTTTCTTAATGTTAATGTTTACCATGCTCACCATCATAGCTTAACATGTCAGCATGCTAACAATGTCTAAATCATAATGTTTACCACGTTCACCATTGTAGCCTCACATGTTAGCATGCTAATTCTTTGGAATAATGTGTTTAGCCTATCCCCCATTGTAGCTTCTTGTGTTGGCATGCTAACATTTACTCAATGACAATGTTTACAGTGTACTGTGGAGATGCTCACAGATGAAGTGATGTTAAAGGTTTTGTAGTGGTTCTGATAGTCATGTCAGCTGTTTTCCTTCCTCTGCCTCTTATCGTATCATCTGACGTTTCCTCAGAAGTCATAGCGACATGTGACACCGTGACACACATCTCTTTTGCTTCTCCCTGCAGGTTGAGAATGTAACAAACACCAATATGAAACTAGAGAAACAGCTGCTGCTCCCGGGTCGCAGGTATGAAGCCAGGGTGAGGGCCCGGGCCAGCGTGGCCCAGTGGAGCCTCTGGAGCCCTGTGGTGACGTGGCAGACTGAAGAGGGTGAGTCAAAGGAAAGCATCTGAAGCGTAAATGCAACACACTGACAAAATCCTGTCTCCTCAGCATCACGTGTACACAAATTAACTTCAACAAGGGTCTTTTCTTCTCAACTAGACCCTGCTCCGTATCTCCTTCCCTCACATTTCTAATCTTCTCCCTCGTTCCATTTTCACTGGCGCCCAGGGAAAGTCTGGAGCTTTGCAGCTGTTGCTATTAGCTCTGTCTCTCTCCCTCCTCTGGCTCTAGATGCTGGGCAGATTCCCAGAGTGCATTGTGTGCTGGACGGAGAGAAGACGGTGATGTGTAGCTGGGAGGTGAGCAGAGAGCTGGCTCGCCTCATCACCTACCAGCTGTCCTGTCGACACAAGCAGTCTGCATCGTAAGTCGAGCGCCACGCCGCGACAATACCACCCTCATGTACAATTCATTCGTTTGTTGATGCCAATGCATCCCCCCCCTCTATCTTTCCAATCCCTGCCTTCAGGTCTGAGAGATGCTGTGTGAACCCAACGGTCACCCCTGACCTCAGCGGGACGGTGCTGAAGTACAGCTGCTCGCTGACTGTCGCAGATCCTGCACATCAGCAGCTGGAACTCCGACCGACACGCAACGCCAAGATTTTTGAGGCCTCCAAACACAGTGAGTAGGCACGAGGCAGAGGGGCCGAGCATCATGGGAGAGATAGAGCGGAGGCACCGCTGGAGGGAGGGGGGGGCGGGCCTCTGAGCAGAGGGCGAGATAACTGTGTCCTGCCAAATTAAAAACACACAATGGGCCTATAAATGTGCAGGAAGCTGTGCAGACACACAGGGCAGAGCAGCCGTGGCGTGAATGAGGGCCCCCACCTAGTGTTCGAACGGCGCCACCGCACCTCTGTCACTTCATCATGAGGCAATGAGATTGCTCGGTTTTATTCTGTCGAATTTACACTTGACACACTTGTCTGAATACTCACCAAAAATCATGAGCAGCATTTAAGAGTCCATAACTGTTATGCACGAAACTGAAGCAGATCAGGATTAAAGTTAAAGGTGCACTACGCAGTTTTTTAGGGAGAAGCTTCAGTCAGAATGGAAGGATCTTCATGGACATGATACTTTTACACCAAAATAAATTAAATAGACAAACGCATTTCATTTTTAAGACTGAATAAACAAAATGACCTCAATGGAAAATTTTGAATTTTAAAAAAAAAAAAAAAAACATATCAATGCATGCTGGGAAGTCCCCTAGAAACTTTTTTTAAGTAGCACATCCAACTGAACAAAATATTTCGAGACTTAATGTTTGAAGAACTGGTTTTTAAAAGTCTCTAAGTGATCTGATATATTTTTAAAAATCTAATTCTTAAGTTATATTAAATAAATCAAATTTTTACATTAACATTAACATATTTTTTTTCAGTGCCATGTGCTGAAAATCCTAAACATCCTGAACTTTGTTTTGTGCAGTTCGTCCCAACCCACCGCTGGATGTAAAGGTAAGGAACAAAGGCAGCAGCTGGATCGTGGACTGGACCAATCCAGCAAACACATCTCCCAGGATCCGCTTGTATTATCAGCTCTGCTATTACAGGACAAAGGAGCAGGTGAGAAACGCCTCACAACGCTCTCATGCACACTCATATTATAGTATCATAGTAAAGCAGCTAGTTAAATCTGATCAATCATCTTTTTCAGAACTGTTCTACGAGAGATTCTATCAGGACCATTCCACAGGGGTCCATGTCCCTGACCATCCTGCAAGATGATCTGGTCCCGTCCCAGGACTACCAGGTCAGGGTCAGGTCCCTGGTCGCCGTCGGACACGAGTCCAGCTATGATGGAATCCCGTCGGACTGGACCGATCCTGTGGACTGGATATCAAATGAGGGTACGCTCCACCAGACAGTGAAGAAAGTGCCCAGATTATTCAGACCTCAACAACCTGGGCCTTAAAACCAATCACACACACATCATGAATGTTGGTAATCATAATCACGTTCATCATTTGTTCTGTTTTCTCTCCCCTGGCAGCCTCCTGGTCCATCAACACCCTGATCTATTTCTCCATCGGTGCGCTGGTGGTCACAGTCTTCCTCACGCTCTACTGCACCATTCCTGCCTGCCAGAGGTCCGTCACTCATGTTCCTTTATTTCTCTTTACGTTTCAGAAAAGGGAACGTGATACGGAAATGCATGCATTTAAAAAAACATTTAAGAAATGTAAATAGATTTGATGGAAAAGTAAATAATTAGAGGGATTATAACAATGAAAATAATACAGAAACAAGTTGTTTTGTGGAAGAAATTTTAAGAGGAAGAGAAAGATCATAATCAATAACTATAATAATAATAATGTAATAATTTAGTGCACCTTTCAGGCCTTCATTTATTTTTTAAGATATCTTAGTGTGCATTTGATGGTATATAAATTGATTTACTGAGCCTTTCATTTATTTCTTTATTTGTTTCTGATATTAGTTCCTCCATTTATGATTGCCTGAACACTTCCTTAAAAGTTGTAGTCCTGTGAAATAAAGTGTAACTACAGCAGGCAGATGAACAAAACAGAGCGCGTGTATATGGCAAAACTGTATCTAAAATGCAATCGAGTGAAGCTGCCAAGCCCAGAAAAGTTGAAGTGCCTTATCTTGCATTGCTTTGCAGCTACATGGGCTCCCATTTGTCGCTTTGTAAAGCCTGAAAGTAGCACAGACCCGACTGACACGCTTCACCCATCTGCTGAATAAAGTTTTATCAAAGACGAGTGCGTTCTCAATGTTAGATTTTTCTTTTTGTTTGAAACTCTCTTTCTCTCTCTGCGTGCTGTGTTTTGAACACACAGGAGGGTTGTTCTGTGGGTGGACTCGGTTCCTTCTCCGGCCAAAAGCAAAATCCTTGCTGAGATCAAGGTGAGAAGAGATGAGCAATAATAAGTGTTTCTGTATATTTGTGCTGGTGTGACTCTCATTTTGTGCGACATGTAAATCACAATGTCTGTCTGTGATCCAGTATGTCGACAGACGCACCTTCATGCAGGGCGAGAGCATGTCCGTGTGCAAAGTGCAGCGCTTCGACAGCATGTCGACATGGTAATGCTCTTCACGCTTTACATTTCCGAGCAGATAAAGATAATGAAAACAAATTCTTCCGCTGTGCGAGAGGACAAACTCACAGGCTGATTCTGTGTTATCTGGCAAAAACACTTTCCGCCCTTGTGTCTCCCCTGCAGCTCCTCAGACACCTCACTGTGGCCGGCCGAGGACAGCGGGAAACAGTCTCTGAAGCAGGACGAGGGCTGCTGGAGGTGCGATAACCAGCCGTCTCTTGCTGTGGAGGTGAAAATCTCTGACGGGTCGTCCTTTAGCTTCAGCGGGCCGTACATCTTCTGCCAGGTCAGTTCTTCACAGCCACAGCCAGGGTCATCCGTCAGGTATCCAGGCGCTGGGAACACCTCACACACTTGACCTGACATTCCTCAGACCAGTCAGTTAAGTCAAGCCAACTAAACCAGCCACTGACTGTAGCTTCATTTTTAAATATCCAAACATGAGAGTGGTATTAGTCTTCTCATCAAACTCTCAACAAGAAAACAATTAAGTATATATCCCAAAATGTTGAACTATACCTTTAATCAAAATGAAATCAAAGTAAAATGCTATGTGAGTACTATGGAAACATACTGTGAGCAGAAACAATTCACAAGAGCCATGTGTGCAATTAACAAAGAAAAAACATGAGTTAGTTTGCAACCATTAAAGGAGCACTTTGTAGTTTTGGGCTAGAATTTTAATCAGAAGATATAGATCTGCAGGGACTGCCTCAACAAAATAAACTCTCTTTGTTTTCATGACTGAATAAACTGAATAAACAAAGTGACCTTAAAGGACAACACAGTCTCATACCACTTCACTTTGTTTATATGTGGCGGACCCTGCCACCTTCCTAGCTTCAAACAGCGCTCTGGGGATCTTATTAGCTCATCATTATTGTAAATCTCAAAATTCTGAGTTGAATATCTTCTACAAAACCACACAGTGCCTCTTTAAGTTATGTTCTTAACAACACTGTTTCTGCCTGACAGACATCGGAGGCAAACAGCAACCCAGTGGATGTCCAATGTGAAGAGACAGAAACCCTGCCAGATGACCCTGCATCTCCCTCCCCTGTGAACTTCACCCTCTACGGGAAAGGTTACGTATGTCTGCCAAGCCGCAACGTCTCCAGGTCCACACAGGATCTCGCGTCTCACAGTGATGCCAACGCGGACACGCTCAAGCACGGCAGCCCCGAACAGGACCAGCACCGTCCAGGTACCACGCTCTGCCCCGCTGATGAGACGGACGTTCAGCCAGCCGTCGATGAGCCCAGCATCAGCCCCCGACCTCCAGATTACATCTCAGGACCTCTCACTGCCTGGCCTCAAGGGGGCAACACACAGGCCTCGGGGTACTGCTTCCTTCCACAGCCCACATGAGAGCAGAATCGAACCTGGAAAGGGAAGAGCATGAACGAGGACGACTTCCTCAGGACCAATAAATCTATTTCTAGTTTTTCTTTATGGATGCCCCTTTTATGTGAAAAATGCAATCTGAGGTTTTTAAAACATTCAAAAGGATTGTTTAAGAGCCATTTAGCTCATCTGACCTGTTATCAGGTTAACTGGCTGACCCATGGAGGGCAGTAGCGAGCTGAGACTGCTAATGCAATGCATGTGAATCTATGGGATGGACTACAAGCATGGCAGATAAATGAAGATCATTTACCTCCTTTGTGAAGGTTCCCACACATCTGAATGGCCCTGCAAGATTTCTTAAGAACTGTGTTGATGCGTCATCCGCATTGCCACTTCCTCAAATGTGCCATGTCTCTTACAGCTGACGTAGGATGATGCAAATTGCATTTCACAGGGGGTAAAAAGTGTGCAACTTCGCTGACTGACTGCCGTGTTCACTGTGGTCATGTACGCACATTTGCATGGATATGTGTGAGTTAGGACCTTGTTGTCAATGTTGTAGCCTATGTGTTGCTGAACATATATATATATATATATATATATATATATATAGATATATATATATATATATATATATATATATATATATATATACATATATATACACACAGTATATTATCTACAGTCTACGGGCTTAAACTGTGTGGCACCTGCACTGTCAAGTGCCTGCAGAGACATTTAAAAATTGAATAACAGTTTTAGCTACATTAAATGTATGAGACATGTATTTTCTTCAGGCGTGTCGTTAATAGGACAGGTCTGTTTTTATGTCTGTAACTGACTGCTGCACTTTTGTATAGTCAACTTGTAAATAGGTGTGGTTTTGTGAATGTCATACACACGCGCATGAAGTCAGGCTCAGTCTGCACGCTGGCCGGCAAGCTGCACAACACACACTCATTTTCCAGTTTATTAGCTACACCTGTAACTGATGCCGTCCATCAGAACTGCCCTGCAATAAATCCTGCCTTCATGAAGGTTATGATCAGTTGTCATTGGAACATTTTTTGAGAGGTGTTGATTTAAGTGTGAGGGTGTAGCCTAATTTGTGGCGATGGATTTTTTTTTGTTTGTTTGTTTTGTTTTTTGTTTTTGCTTTATACCAGGTGTAAACCAAACGGACAGATTTCTTTATTATTTTTTTGGAGCCCCAGTAACCAATAACACACTTTTTTAGATTTGGTAAACAAATGAAATTACTTGAATGCCACATGATTATCATAGTACTGATTCATTTAGTTTATTTTTTGATATATTTTAATATTTCTTAGGTTATCTATTTCTGTTTTGGTGTTCATACACTATTGGTAAGTCATGTTCTTACAAGAAAAAGTATCTCTGACATCGTCCTCTGTCCGGGCCCCCTGGTGACAACGAGGCCCTAAGCGCGTGCCTAGAATTACCGGAAGCTTCCCCATTCATACTGACAGGTGTTTGTCTTATTTTGTCCACCCTGTTTATATCAATGAGAGCAGTCCAGCCATTGATTGGAATATGTCGTTTTAAATCACACAAATTCCACTGGAGTCCAGAGGAAATGACATTGAAATGACATTTAGATCTGCCGAGGGTTATTATATTTACTCACTACCTCATTAGTTATGAGTAACTAAAGTAACTGTTACAAGCTCTCACTGAATCAATTTTTTTTTTATAACAGAAAACTTTTTTTTTTTGAAAAGTCAATTAAGCTTTAAATTTAGCTAAGACTGGCAATCTGTGAAGTTAGCTTTCACTTGATGTACCTGAGCAGTTTGTGATGAAGCTCTGTAATGCTTTTTTTTTTTTTTTTTTCGTGGTAGAGGGTGCATGAAGTGCAACACAAGCTCGTAGGGCAACATTTATATGTTATGATGACTGCCATGCTGTGTTTTGACTTTGCAGGGCAGACCTGTCCCTCCTGTCTGTTTACATCACACTTAGCATTAGCACCGACTGTGTGTTAGCTGTCAGAGGTTATACTGAACCCTATCCGTCTCCTCTCGTCCCGCCCTTTCTCTCCTGTACAATGGTAAAGGGGAGAGTCTCAGCACATTGCAGTCACTCATTTTCCATATTAAATTGATAGAAACATTCTTGTACACATATGTATAATTTTAAACTTTTTATTTCTCGCTTCTATTGTCGAGCTGTCAATGGTTAAGAGCAGCCCGTGTTGCCCCATCACTGGGAGAGCTGTCAGACTATGTTGGGTAAATTCTATTTTTCAAAAACCAAAACTGACTTTCTCAATTTGGGTTCCAAAACAAACTCTTTCTCTCCTTTATTCTGTTGAAAACAATATCATTATTTTGTTTTTCTTCACTTTTATGGTTGAAAAATTAAATAAATTGCCCTCCCCTTACATTATGGTCACATGAAGTAAATGTCAAGAGCAAAATGACAAGAGAAAAAGCAAATAGCACACTGTTTGAATGTTTAAAATGCGCCCTCTGGTGTTGGAGTTACGGCTGGTGCGACGACCAACCCGCGGGACAAGATGCCCAGATCTCCCCTACACACAGTAACACACACAGTAACACACACAGTAACACACACAGTAACACACACAGTAACGACCAAGGTACGTTGACATTGATAATCACAAAAAATATCAGTTTACAAACATACAAATAAATGTGGTAGCCCGATCAGTTTCAGTTTTTTTTATCCATGGGGATGGATTTTTGTATTTTGTCTTGTTTTTTAATCTCATGCACCGCTGTTGAATAAAATATAGATTAAACATAAAAATGAAAATGCAGAAATGTTTGGTTTTTTCTCCAAGAAAAAAATGAATCCTATTTCATATTTCATTTATTGTTATTTGACAGATGAAACTGGTTAATTCCAGTTTGATTCCTGTCGAACATTTACAGTATTTGACTAAAAAAAAAAAAAAACTTGTTACAACAGTAAAAGAAGCGTTGGTTCTGTAGTCTGCATAGATTTGTTTGTTAATTAACAGTTTGATTTTTTTCTTGATCAGATTTTAATGTATTTTACGAACGAGTCAGCAACTTGAGATCTGAGTTATTTTGGCAGCTGGGAGCTTTGTATACTCTCTTACTCTGCAGACACACACACACACACACACACACAGACACACATTCACATTGTTATCTAATTTATTGCTCTGTTTATCTGCACATCTGTCTCGCCTAACAGGGCTGTGCAGAGCGTTTTGTATTCAGCCTTGCCAGTTTCTGGGAGCGGGTATGTAATACACATGTGTTGTATGTGCATGTGTGAGGTTTCGACGCAGTAACACTGGAGCACATTTATATCATGAACATATTGTGCGATCGAGCGATGCACAAGCCTTTCTTGTTTCTGCAGAGTGAACACAATGCTGGAATTCCAGGCACGCTGATATCGACTTCCTGTGTTTCCAGCCCATCGCTAGGTACGACTTCCTGTCTGATGAGGCTGAGGAGCAGTTTGACACACACCGACTGTGTCACGGTGCCCGCAAAGACGCTATTTGGCCTTGACTGTGCTGTGGAAGGTGAGGGGGAAGGTGATTTGGATGTGTTTTCCCAGCATTCCTGGCTTTTGTAGATGCTCAACGTCAAAAAACAGCCACATTCCTCACAGTCACCGTTGGAGGGACTATTGTTCCCCGGAGACAGGGAAGCTTTGAGTGACCGGCTGAGTGAACGTGCTTCAGATTCATATCGCTCTTCATCAGTGAAATGAGAAAAGAATAGATTAAGGACAAAGGTCGGGGTTGATGGGAAGACCAGGGGCTAGTGTGCGTGTGCTTGATGACAGAGTAGGTCTGTGGTGATACAGTGTACAGCGTGTCCCTGTCCTGTGTTGTACATAAAAACAGGAAAATAAAAGCGCTGGAAGGTGTAGGGAGTGCGCGGCGCCACACGGATGCTTGTGTAACCTCCTGTTCAAAGGCCTGCTGTTTCCTCACCACGGTACATCAGGGAGCGTAGGCCAGAGCGAAACAGACACAATTATGTCTAAGAACTGTCCTCTAAAGCAGTTTTGGACAAATAATTAGATGCATTCTGTCGTTTGGTTTCTTATCTTTGCTCCTGACTGACCTCAAGCAGGATGACAGATGAGGATCTAAATCTGCTGTCATACACAAAACATGCCTTTAATACCAGAAAAAAAAGTAATAATCAGCTCTTTTGTGAATGGAGAAGATCCGGAAAAGAGACGGTCTTTTGTAAAAAAAAAAAAAATTTAAAAAAAAACACGAACTCATCTCATCATTTGTCAATTCTCTTGTCCCTCCCCTGACTTTGACCATACCTGCTTCACGCTTCAAACAAACCCTCACCCTAACCTTAACCAAACTTCAGACCAAGTTTTAAACCTCTCTGGAGAGTCTTAACTTCAGCTGCTGCAACTTACAACTTCTGTCACCTTCCAAAACCATCCATCAACCACACCCGCCTCATACAATAAGAAATTGTTTTGCTTTTTTTTTTTTTTTTCCTGGCACTTGTTGTGCGTGTGTGGAGCACTGTGAATGTCTTCCAGGAAAGACTGCCTGAAACTGTGCACCTCTTCCCATATTTATATAATTATCGCGTCTCGCTCATACTGTATAAGTAGTAGTCAGAAGTCTGATTTTATGGAAGCTTATGAGAAAATCACCCCACTTCGTTTGATTTCATTTTGACCACTTTGACCGTGGCCATTCTGAACAGGATGTGGTCAGATACCACTTGTTTTTAAGCATATATAAAGAAAGACCTTGATAATAAAATAAAGGGTTTATTTTAAAGAAAAGATGAGAATAACAAAAATCCTTTTCATTTGGAATTAAACTTGCACAAGAGCCGGTGTAAACCCTGCACATCAGGGTCTGTCTGTCACAGTATGTTTTGGAGGTGCTTGTCCCTAGTTTTTGGGCTTTTAACATGTAAAAATTGTAAAATTACAAATTCACTAGTAGCCAAAGGCTCTAATCTGTCAGCTACATATTTGAATGCCAGCACAGTTTATATTATGTTACAGGACTTGATTGGAACCAACGATAATTGTCAGGTCATGGTTTTTGATCAGGTTGGTCTTTGTGAAACTGTTCAACAGGTTCTAGTCGTCGATGGATCATTATATTGTTCCAGTGGTTGTTTGCTGGTTAGGTAACAGTGTTGTTGAGACCCAACAAGCCATATCGTCCTTTAAGGTCAACCATTCAGCTATGAACCGTCTTTAATCATAGTCTCTGGTCCCTGGGAGACCCCGCCACACTGTCATGGTGGTTGACCCCTGTGTGTGTTTGTCACAGTCAACAAGCCTCCACGCACTTCTCTTTCCCGCCCTTGTTTGAAGTCTGTGGGGGGTTGGGAGCTGCTCGGACACCCGTGGAAAAGCAGGCATCCCACCTCGATGCTGAATTTAGAGATGGTCTGCTGTTTAGAAGTAGTACGTCTGTGTGAGATTGACAGTAGGGCAACTGGAAGTAATGGAGTCACGTACAGGGGGATTAAGGTTTAGATGCGGCTGCTAGACAGCTTTCTGAAAAATTCCCCACATTAAAGCTTGTGATTCTTTTTACAAATTGTGTCAAGCCAAGAGGAAGAGCGTGGCTATTGAAGCTCAAAATGTGTTAATGCCATAATTACAACTGCAGACACAGTAAGCCCTCTTTACTCTAAAGATGGTTAAATTCTGAGGGTATTAGCATTTATTATTCTTCAAAGCCATCCCTCGTATGATTCCATTTAGACAGGGGAGCAGATGACTTCTTGACTTGATAATTAGCAGACATAACTTCGCAACTGGCTGCTGACTTAGGGCTTTTTCGCGGCCAAGAGTCAAGTGGGTAAATGTGAAAAACAAACCACAAAGAGGGTGCGTGCCAGAGTTCACCTACAGTACACCAACCCCCACTTTTTTTTATTTTCTCTCTCTCTCTCTCTCTCTCTCTCTCTCTCTCTCTCTCTCTCCCCCTCTCTCTCTTCTCACAGACTGAACAGAGCTCACTGTGAGTCAATACGATGTCTCTGGAGAGCCAAACAGGCTTAGTAAATAAATCCACCTGGTAGGAAAGTCGGAGGGTTCACTGGTGTCACAAACAGGGTCAACATTTATCCTATTGACTTCTAGTGTGTCCCCCAAGAGTTTATTGTCTAAAAAAACACCTGGTCGTTGATGATAATGTTTGTCATAAAACTTCTGAAGTATATCACGTATAAATAATATGTCATTGCAAAGAATATACACCCAACACACAAGTGGCAATTGTTGGGTTGTACTTCATTCTCATCAACCTCAGGCGTACATTGTGTCTGTTACTAATTAGCTAATTATAGCATGCTAACACGATAAACTAGGCTTATAAAATGCATAAACACTGTAACTGATTGGGATTAGCATTTTAGCATTGAACTACATTGTACTATGTGAGCTTTGAGCTAAAAGTACCGCTGAGCGAAAATACAACTTCATGGAGCTGCTAGCATGACTGTAGACTTACATGCTGACATCCCAAGCCAGACAGTTTTTCTGAATTGCATATGACAAAACTTTGGCCTTTTATATACAAGGAAAAACTAGATGAAAAGGAATGAAAACACAAAACAAAGTAGATTTAAGCACATTAGCTTCTTATACCCATATGAAAATAGCATTAGATGGCAAAGTTATCACAAACACATTTTTTTCAACACTTCTTATAATAAAACAGACAAAATCAATAACAGTTGTAAGTTGGCATGAAAAACGTACAAGCCGTTTTTTCAATAATTTAAGATGTTCAGATGATAATGGATTATTGGAGACTAGTAGCATCACCAGTGTGTTACTATGTGTGGTAACTAATGGAAATATTAAGGACATGAAAACAAAAAGTACATTTGGAAAAGATGTCTTTTCGTTGTCCTTTTTAAGTAGTGATTGACTTGTTTTGACTCTTTTTGTTTCCTGAAATTGGAACGTCAAAACAATGTGTTAGAGATTAATAAATCAAATAAGGTGGGGCCACTTGAAAATGTGTGTCGCAGGGAAGTGCTCCCACAGTTTAAAAGGAATGTTGTTCATTGTTTCTATCACAAACAAATCTGTGGGGGAAAAAAGACATGTCTTTATGAAAGAATGAAACAGATAGATGCCTCTACATGATTACTGAGATGCATGACAAATGTGTAGGTGTGGAAACAAGTCCATACACACACTACACCACACACCTACGCGTACAAAACAAACACGTGCACACATTTTTTTAAATAGAAGATCAACAATGCATGATCCTGGGAGGTCACACGAGGTTTTCATCTTCTCTTAAAACTTATCGTCTTTTTCTGTTTACACCTATCCGCCCTTGTGATGGATTATATCTCAACCACGTGTCACCTTGTTTGCAGTATTTGTATAGAAAGTTAATCCACAGTAATGGTAGAGATAAATAAATAAAAACAAAGCCTGATGTCAGGTCACAAGTGTAACACTATCACTGTAAGTATTCAGACAGCACCCTTTTCTTCACACTTGTGATGAGATTTTTTAAAGTAAAAAAAAAAAAACCCACTGATGCAACATTTGATGTTTTTTTTCTCTAATCACATCCATGTGATTCCAGTGTTTGCAGTTAGTTAAATATAATTAAATATGGTTAAAGTGAAACCATCGCTGTCTTGCAGAGCTAACAAATGATATCAGGCCTTTGAATCTACACAGCTTTATCTTCCCAACACTGAGCGTGTCTTGTGTGTCTATCACACATCACAAATACTGCTCACTTCAGTCAACATTACCTACTGTTGGAGTCTATCGATGATTGTTTCTAAGATTATCAGAACACAACAGATTCTTCAATAACACAAAAGAGTTCTGTCCATTGTCATGTCCATTTTTCCACCGAATGCACTTTGTTGTCCAGTATGTTTGTGGTTATCACAAAGTCTTTCAGCAACAAATTTTGTCATTCAAACCTCATATAGATGCAGTTCTGTCAAAGTCTAAGTGCAGTTTCTCTCTGTTGATATCAAAACAAGGTTTCCAGAAGAATTTTGAAATTGCACTGTTTTCCACAGTTCTACAGCGATCCAATTTCAGTCCCCCACAGCTTCTGTGCTTGCACACAATTCATCAGTCTTCGGCTGCCACTCTTTATTTCATACCCACAGCTGTCGTTGTAGAGGCAAGTGTTCTCTCAGCAAGGTCCACCTTTCATTTATATTCCATCTTCTCCTTCCCCTTGCCGTACTCCATACAGGTGTGGTTACAGGTTCAGCAGACAGACATTAGTAGTGTTACAGAGGAGACCTCACAGGACGAGCAGGTTACTGACAAGTGAATAAATACTTATATGAAGGGAGTCACTCTTCTTCACCTCTGGATCCATGAAATACACCAAGTTCACTTTGTGTCCCTGAAGGAGAAACAGAAAGATAAACTTTAAACTTCGTACATGCTGGCACAGTGAATCAAATATTTAGTGCATTAAAGTTCCCATGAAACACTTGCAGGGTGCTATTAGCTTGTTTATATTAACAGTTCCGGCCCCCAGAAACACTGAAGAAACTGGAGAAAGTGTTTAATTAGATGCACCCTTGTGAAGGACGTGTCATCAACATTTTTTAATTGTTTTACAGAAAACGACAAAATCTAAATTACCATTAAGAATGCTTGTAAAAATTACGTTTGTTATGGTTGGGCCAGACTCCTGGAGTATATGTGAAGACATACTGTATGTGATCAAAACACTAATGGTAGTTTAACTGATCATTTATTAGAAATAATACACTCATATATTCAAAGATCATCAGTTCATAAATGTATGTTTTTCCTTTATTTTTTTAAACATTATGTGAACTCACCTGGGTTTGTTTGAGTTCTACATTAGCATCGCTCTCATAGCTGCCTTGCTGATCCGTTTGCGATTCTTTTTCATCCTCCTCCGTGGACGGGCCGGGGGTCTGGGTCCTGCTGGAGCTGATGGCAGCCGTGTGGTCGTGGTAGTGGTTGTTGTCACTGTCGGGATAGGTTTTAAATGTTAATAAAAAAATACCAAAAATCTATGACTTCATGAAAATTCAGGTGAGAGCAAAAACACATTAACAGCACATCATTTTATTTTTGTAATTTCCCCTTTAAAATTCTTTTGTCATTTTATCAACCCAAAGTATTAGAAAATACCTATTACCTGGTTTCTGTGTAGTTATTGTTTGCAGATGATGATGATGTTTACCATGCAGGTGATGCTGACCATCAGCTTCCTTTGCTCGCTGCCTCTCCTCTTCTTCTCGTTTCATCTGCTGCTGTCTCAGTATCTCCTTCTCTTGGTCAAGCCTCTTGTGGAGGAGTAGGAGCTCTTTTCTCTCCTGCTCCAGTTTTTCCTCCTCAATCTGTAATATCCTCACTTCGTCAGGAGTCTCATTGTCTCTCCGTCTCGCCTGTTCTCGAGGCTCTGGATTTGGCTCTTTGGTCGGTTTGAACCTGATCCCCACTCCCTCACTGGCTGCCTCAGTAGGCCTGAACTTGTTGGATTTGTCTTCTTGCCATGATGGACTCTGTGTTTGTGTGCCTTCGTCCCTGCTCCTTCCTCCCTTGTTAACTGTCCCTTCAGTCCTGTTGTGCAGCAACCCATCCCCACCTTCCACCACCTTGTCGTTTTCCTCAACGCCATCATTATCCAGTGAGGAAACAGTCTTGTTACCAACTGAGATCCTCTCGACATTCTCTGGATTCTCAGTTTGGTCTTTAGTCCCAAGGAGCCTGGTGGAGTTATGTGCCAAGTGTGGACCAAAAATGATGCCCTCTCCAGAGCGAGATGCATCCTCCCCTGTCAGGCTGTAGCCTTCCTCAGGCTGAGTGAATGTGTCTCCTCTGGGGCTCCACTGCTGCTCCAGGAGATCCTCCAGGTGGGCCCTCTGGTTTTGCTTCAGCTCATCCCACTGGTGGAGTTCATCTTTAGAGTGCACCTTGACCTTTGACAATAAAATTCAACAAATTCAACAAATTCAGTTCCGCTAAATCTCACTAAATCAACCTGATAGCATGCTAAATAGCATTCATACTGTACCTGCTCATGTCCGAGTGTCTGGTTTCGATGCTGGTGGCTGTGCTGTCTGCGTGATGATTTCTTCTTGGGCACAGGAGGACGTGGAGCGGGCTGACATCGACACTCCACATGATCAATCACTGACACCACTGCTTTAGCGTAAGTGGGTCTTTTGTTGATATACTCAATCTTCATGACCTGCAGCGGTTGAGAGGGAGATGAGAGTCAGAGGATAAACATGGCGCCTGTTTGGGATGTTGTAGATGTAAATGTTTTTACATCTGTGACATTTGTGTATGTTTCTGTGTTTCTGGTTGTTTACCTGTAAGTATCTGGTGTGCGTGACAACAGGGACACACTGTAGACTCTTTGTGTTACAGCAGCCAGAGCAGCGCTGCACCTCGACGCAGGGCGGCCATAACAGGAAGTTAGCATTGCTACGGTCCAACATCGCCCTGGTAACCTCTACCACCTCTGTTCGAACTTTACACAGAGCCTGCTGAGCCGGCTGGGCATCTGAGGAATGAGATATGACTGATTGTGAGCATGGATGGGTTACAATACAATGTCACTCATGACTGTAAGAGTAATATAGTCAGTTTTGTGTCCTTTTGCATTTTGAGTTTGCCCCTCTACCCTGAATCACTTCCTAGTAATTTTGTTACTAGTTTGTAGTCATTTTGTGTCTCTTTTTACACTGTAGTCTCTTTGCTGCCATTTGCATCCCTTTGTAATCACTTTGTGTCTCTTTGTAATTCCTTTAATTATTAGTATAAGTATTTGAAGTCACTTTGTATTTCTTCATTCTGCATCTTTTTTGGATTGCTTTGTGTCTCTTTGTATCCATTTTTGGTCATTTTGCATCTCTCTGTAGTTGCCTTGTGTCTTTTTGTATCTCTTTGTGTCTCTGTGGTTATTTTGCATCTCTTTGTAGGGACTTGGTGCTCATGGGACTCCTCATTATTTGCCACAGGAATCCAAACCATCCCAAGCTATGTGGAGCTGAGTGTCAAATACGAGGCCTCTAATTACATTAAACTCCACTGTGCTTCCTCACTCATCCACAGTGGCTCACCTGGCTTGTTTGCATGGGTATTTATGGAGTAGTGTGATAAGAAGCTCTCGTCACTGAATCTCAATTTACCATTTTATACAAGAGTGGCTATAACGTATGCAGCTCACCTACGACTGTTCCGCATACGCACAGAAGGCTTTTTCTAGCTGTTGCAGAGCAGAAACATCCAGGCGGATTATAGTGTGGAACTCATGCATTTCAAATGAGTACATATGCTAAAACCTCCTCTAATAAGACTTCTTATTGGTTTGTACTAGTCTGTTTCACAGAAATATGAGGGGAATTAATTCAGCTTTGTTTAACAAAGGTGAAATAGATGGCTCTATTTGAACATACAAGGACACAGATAGGAGATGGGGCTTGGCTTACATGTAGATTAATGAAGGGTCATTAGTATCTCCCCATGCCTGAGGGAATCCAGCAAAGTCACCCACACAGTTGTAGATTGGTGTCTAGTAATTCAGACATCTGCTTTATCATGATCGCCAAAAAAGGTTAATGAGAAGGACTTTACCGTGTCACTAAAGCCATACTTGTCACATCAATCAACTCTCAGGAAGGCAGACTGAACACACACAGACAGTCCTACACTAATGAGGATGGAGCACTTTTGCGTTCATGGTGAAATCAGGAATCCTCCATGCAAGCACTACAACCTTCAATTAACCATTGTCTGAGTATGAATACGCTTTTTTTAAGATCTAAAGAAACCACTGGAGAGTGAAAGCAGTCCATCAATTTAACAGTATGAAATAAAGTCACGTCTTGTATGCACTCTTACTAAAAAGTTAGGAGGTGGGGGTTTTGCTCACCAAGGCTCCTTGGTAGTCTGTGACCTCCACTGGCTGCAGAAGTCCCGTCCTCCTCATCTGAGACAAAAACAAATACAGCATTTGATTTATGATGACATGAAAGGTGATTTATGAGTGGCTCATGCTGTGTATTTTATTCTAAGGCCTTCTAGCGCCCTCTGCATGTCGGTGAGAAAACATGAGCGTGCACAAGAAGATAGAGACACAAAGAGGGTGTGGGGGTAGTTCATGTCACATGAGAGTGTGCACATCTAGACAAATGGAGACCCAGACCTAACTGTTGCAGCATTTTAATTCTCGCCTTATATTTCGTGTGTGTGTTTCTCCTGCTTCTTGTTTCTCCAGTTGTTTGCCTGAGTCAGTTTTTGTTATCCTGTTGATATTCACTTGTCACAACTAGGGTAGAAAAGTAGCCTCTTACTGTTATTACAAACATTTAGTATTATGTAGTGAGCTCTTGTTTACATACTTTTGCTACTGTTTTACAACTGTACCTCAGACTGCACGGTCATGACAAAGCTGACAATTATAAGTGAACATTACACATAAGACAGCATATTGAGTGCATTAACATTGCTGTCTCTGCATCACTTTATTTATTGATCTGTGGTTGAGTGAAAACAATGTGTACTTTTTTGTCTTAAATTTCAAGGAAGCGTTATTGCCCCATACACATAATTGGTGATATTAGTAGAAACAATGTTATCGTAAATACATAGTTAGGTTTAGGCATAAGATAAAAAATGGAAGTGTTTTGTTAGGTGAATATTTAAAAAGTGTTAAGGTGAGAATGAGATTATGGACAGAACATGTTAGGGTCTTGATTAAGTCCCTCAATACTGAGTCTGGTTTCAGCATATGTATGAGCAGTAATATCAGAGTGTGCAGGTCTTTACCTACGGAGTCAGTGAGCAGCAGCAGCTGAAGGTCCTCTATGGAGGAGATGGGGCTGTTTCTAACCAGCTCCACCAGGGCTGCAGGCAGAGGGTCCCCCTGAAACACATGAGGATATATGATTCAATATGTGAGACCAAAGAAATAAGACACATCACTCCAGACATCAGAGAACAGATATTTGAGAACTTCTCCTTCCTGTCTGAGGCATTACGGAGTTTAATAAACTATTCTTCTCAGGACCTGGAGTAAGACTGCAGAATGGCATTTCACAAGTGTTAGTGTTAGTGTTAGTGTGTGTGGTGGAAATGTAAACAAGATGGTATCTCTTCTATCAAAAACCAAAACCCAACATTGGAAACTCTATCCTGCTGTTAAACACGTCTTTTTATATAACAACCAAATAAGTTTGTAATCAGTGATGGCAGGAAAACAGATCAGGCCTTTAAACTTTGTGCACACTATGTCAAAATGAAAGAATGTATCACTGAGTGTGACAGCATAGCTCTTTTATATGTCTTTAATAGTTTTTGGAAGACAATGGAATTCCTTGGCACAGGGGCATAAACAATATCAGGTTGTGTCTCCACAGGAAATTCTCCTACTTTTGGTTACAAAGGGACAATGTGACACCTTAAAACATGCATTTGATTAAATATGTCCATACCACAACACTTAAAACCAAGCAGCGGCTTTAAATTGTGATTCTATGGACCGACTGTGGGTTTAACCCCCCCAGTCATTAATGGGTAAGACAGCTAGAGGGAAGGGGGGTATTAACCAAAGCAGACACACAATGGTCACTAAGAGCAGGGTGAATGACTATTGACGTTGTGTCTTCTCATCTGCTAACATTTAGGGGTCAAAGGAGTCAGGAAGGAGTCAGGAAGTGGGGGATGGAGTGATACAGAGAGGAGGAGAGAAAAAGAGGTATAATAGATGGATAAAAGACGGGTTAAAATGGACAAGGATCAGACGTGGGTCGAGACACTTCCTCACATTGCTTTTAAACGCTGTGGATGTGCTTCATTTGGTTTGTCAGCTCACGGTGAGATGGAACCAATGAAGATGATCTCAAAGGAGCTGGTCTGGTTAGTGCACCAGGAAAGACAATGTTCACTCTCTTATTATTACCATTCGTCAGTTTTTGAAAATATAGAATATGTGAAAGGCTGAATGCATTTACTTTTCTGTTTGTAAGATTCCCTTCAGATTCTGGAGAATATAATGAATGCCTACGGGAAGCAGGTTTTAGCCAAAGGAAGCAGCCATCCATGCACGAGCATGTATTCTCATCCTGCCCGTACTATACGCCATTGACTTTCCCCCATTGTTGCTTGGACTTTTCAGAGAGTCAAACTGTCCAGCAGGGAAATGCCTGCTGTATTACACTCACATCTCTGCTGCGGAGCTGCCCATGCCCCAGAGGAGTCATCATGCCGATTTCTTCCCTTCGCCAACCAAGCAAATCTGCCTGCTCGGCTAATTGTGTCTGATGTTAATTATAGGATGTGTGCCTTTGTCTACAGTGGTGCCTGCTGTCATGACGATTTGTGTAGCAGGAAATACTAAATAAACACTTCTTCTGATAAACAAAACAGATGTAAACAGATTCAAAATCCGCAGATTGTGTAAACACACATTGACGATGCTGAACGGCAACCATGGCACAGAGATGTGATACATTAAATATATCAGAAAAAAATAAATATAAATATAAAATAATATTTTAAAAATGATTCTCCGGTGCATTGTGATTCTATTTGATTCGATTCAGAAAAGTAAATAACATTAATTGGATGTCATTTGGGCATAAAACTGGTCACACTGGTTCAACAATTGAGGTTATGCTACACAGTCTCTGACTTAAATGAATAATTCCATGTATTTGCACTTACATGTATTCCTGTTTACAATAATAAACACAATGTTCAAGTTCGTAGCCACCTTTTAGAGCTGAATTTCTTGGAGATTGACATGTTACATGGTCGCCATCTTAGCTCCCTCTCCCAGTTTTGGTGACAATGGCTAGGCACAGAAGTAAATTCTGTCCCTAAGAAGCACCCGTTTCATTTTGACTGTTAATCTACAAGTCTTAGACGATGTATTGTATAACCAAAACTGTTCCCTATGTTGTCCACACTAACGTTCCTCTTTCCATATCACGAGGGTTTAGGCTGTCCCATATACTTTCTGCCATTTTAAAAGGTCCACAATATGTAAAAATGTTGTCATGATCCAGCACAAATCGTCTGAGGCGAGCTCCTATCCCCTGAAGGCTGTTGGACATACTGAGGAATGCCAGGTACAGGCAGCGGCTGCAGCGGGCAGGGGAGGAGAAGAAACATCTAATCGCACATAATTAGAGGGTCGAGTTTGCTGCCGGCGCAGCAGCAGCAGCAGCAGCAGCAGCAGCAGCAGCGGCAGCAGCACACGTGTGAGGTTTCACATGGCATCAATGAAACTGCTTACACGTGCACGATAATACATGAATGAATGTGAATTTAATTAATTCCTTTGTCATAATTTACCTTTTGAGGTGGAAAGGCGCCTGATGCAATTAAGGATAATGATCAGCTTTTGTTATCTAAAAGTAAATGTCTGGGTTCCTCTGTTTGAAATTCTCAGCATAAGTAGCACTTCATATATTAGCACGTTTTTAAATTATCACCCACTCGACACATTCTCCTACAATAATGTTCTTTCTATACAGACTCCATCATTTCACAGCTGCCATACTATCACTTTAGAATCCGGCGAGGGGAATTCCTGGTTGTATACCTCAAAGCCTTTGGAAGCTTACTTGCTCTATAACACTTGGCCTGTCAGATTTGAGCATTCTCTCACATGTGGTGCCTACAGAAGCCATAAAATAAAAACGACGGGTTGATGAAAGGGATTCGAAGTCATCCATCATAACTGTGTTTTACTCCGAGTCTGCCTTCATGTCGAGTAGTCCTAGTAATGGAAGACTGTATGTGTAAATTGTACGGGTTTAGTGAATTAAAGGACAAATTAAACAAGTTGTGATGCCAGAATTTGAAAAGAAGTTAAAGGAATTATATATTATGTCTGTTTGAATTCCTCTAATCCATTTGTATTGTTTTTACTTTAATTGGCAGCTAATAGTTTCCAGCATGTGCAGGAGCTGCTCAGTCCTGTGAGCAAACTCACAGATGGGCTGCGCCCTCATTGTTGACTTGTATAAATCTCCACTTCCCATGAGTGACTTGTTAACCGTATGTGTGTGTGTGTGTTTTGACCCCATTTAGTTTTACAACTGGCCGACACCGGCGGTTCATTGTGGGGTTGAATTGTGTGTGTCAGAAACCGAGATGAAATCTGAGGGGAGGCAGAAACAAAGATAAAATCACACCCAAAGTGCGTCTGGACCTTCTTCTATAGGCTTTATTTTAGCAAAAGAGGTCAAGGTTTTTCTATAAAATGAACATCATGTCAGTTGTCCTCAAGCCTCACTTGACCTAGACAGGACCCTCGGTTAAGTTTTCTCTTCCTGTTTGACCTCAGCAGGCAGTAAGACTCGCCCATCAATCCTGTGCCCATATTTCACCACTGCCTGCTCGTTTTTAAGAAACTTTTATTCAGGCAGACTTGTGGTATTCAAGGGTCCTATTCTGCAGAAAAGTTGATTTTTGAGTCTCAATCCAACTTTGTTAAATACTGATGCTTTGGGATTGTAGGTCGGGTTGGCCACCATCCCAATTTGACAAGTTGGGAATCAACACATCTTACAAATAGGACCTTTAAAAATGAAATATTGAAATTGTGTTGCTAATACACAAGTGATAATATCATGAAAATGATCTAGGACCTCTTAAATCATGTCTCTCTGTTCTCGCCTTGGTTGCCACGTGCCATGAAACGGAAAAGGGAGGAAGAAGAAGCAGCAACTAGCCAGCTACTACCACAGTGGG
Source organism: Acanthopagrus latus (assembly GCF_904848185.1). NCBI lineage: Eukaryota > Metazoa > Chordata > Actinopteri > Spariformes > Sparidae > Acanthopagrus > Acanthopagrus latus. The sequence goes on along the minus strand of NC_051061.1, from coordinate 7,342,232 downwards.
TGGCTGCTACTTCCGTGCAAAATCATGGTCACAATAATTGTGTAGTCATAAGAACCACTGAAGTGGTTCTTTGAGGCTGGAAACAGCAATTATACAGTGACTCATCTGTGTCACAATCTAGCCGAAATTGGAATGCCTTCTTTTAAGTTTTTCGATTTCCAGCATTCAGTGGAACAAGTGATTTTACATTGTGTTGATGAATGACAAATTCCTGACAAAATTCTCACCCCTACCAGAAACATCTGTGTGTCGATTTAGAGAAGAAAAAAAAGGTGTCATTGCAACTGTGGCCATCTACTGTTACTAACATGTGGCCTCTACATGTTCCAGTTATGATGATGATGCTGCTTACTGGCTGATTTATGGCCTCGCGCAACATCTGGAGCCACATCCACATATGCATCACTTGACCCACGTGGAGCATCCAGCTGTGAAAAGAGCCTATCATGGTACAGGCCTCTTGTTTCCTGGTTCATCACACACAGAGGACGACCTCTGCATGTGTCTGCCCCTGGGCATCCATTCATAACGCCAGTTAATGGGAGGAATAACAGTTGTTTTCTGTGAGGATTCACAGCCCCATTCAAAAGCACATAAGGAGAAGACTGGATTTTGTGATGAGGCGGGAATGAAGCAGGTGCACGTATCCAAAGTCATAAAAAAAAATCACCTGTATTCTATTATAAGGCTGGTTTTGGAGCATTCTGTTTGACTTTTGTTAATATTACTTATAATTTAATAAAATGCCATAGAATTATGAGCAAAAGAAACAGTAGCTCACCATATTTGAAAAATGATGAGGTGATTCTTGGCTATGAAAGGATTTCAACATGAGCCTGGAGAAGCTAGCATGATTTTGTGGCACTTCACAGCCTTCTGTGTCAGCGCTCGTGTACAATTTTTCAACAAAGCTCAGTCGTTTCTCCTGACATTTGCGACGCGTGACTCAAAACTCCTCACAGGTGCTCCAGTGCAGCTACAGCATCTCTTAAAGTTCCGTCAAACTCACCTCGGCGACGCCAAACCGCAGACACGCCGCCAGCAACGCGAGCAGCAGCAGCACCCACGAGCTCATGTTGCTGCCCAGCCTCGAGCCTCTTCGACGGACCGGGCATTTATGGAGGCGCGAGAGTCCCTCTCTGCTCAGCACTGCGCGCGGGGGGACAGCGGCTCGCCCTGCGGGACTGCGCGCGCGTGGACCGCCCGTCCCCACTGTGGTCTCTCCAGCAGAGATATCCGAAGAAGAAGGAGGAGGAGGACGAAGAAGAAGAAGAAGGCAAAATGAAGACAAATTGAAATTTAAAAAGTTCCTCCTTGCTTGATTAAAAAAAAAAAAGAAAAAGAAAAAAAAAACTTTTAAAAAAAGCTCCAAATTGTTGTTACTATTCTTCAGTCTTCTCTATTTAAGCGCTTTCTGCTGCTAAAAGCCGACTATATGTAATCAATTATTTAAAGGACATCTCCAAACAACAACGATCGGAACTTCTCAGGCAGGAACAAAAAAAAAAAAAAAAAAGTAAAGCAAAAAAGTAAAGTTTCAATTATTCCAAAGACGATCAATTAAAAAAAAAAAATCCAGTTCTCTCCTGGGGGGGCGGGGGGTCTCTTTAACCGTGAAGCGTACAGGCTTGAACGTCTCGAGTAACGTCGCACGCTCGTCTGCGGTCCTCTCCTTCCAAGGAGTCTTATCAATAAGCAGAGCTCGGTGCGCCTCAGCCCTGGACCTGCCTGATTACGCAGCGGTGGTGTTTGGTGGCGCTGGCACTGGTGAGGGGAGCGCAGCGAGTTTCCAGGAGTCCGCTGCTGGTCCGCTCCACAGTTTCTCTCTCCCGCCCCCTGCCTGAAGAATGGGTGATAATGTGCGCGCACGAGTCCACACGGCAGCCCCTCTGAGCAGCGTTTCCTCTGTCGTGAATCATTTTATGCAGATATTCCCGAGGCTGGGCCAGGTCCTGTGGGCTTGTCTGCTCATCTGAACAACTGCTCTGGCCACATGAGCAGAATTTTTTTTTTTTTTTTACGGCACACGCGGCAAAATGATTAGTATTATTATCTCAACCTGGAGTCAGTGTTCATGCGCAGTGGGATAAGACTGGGTGCTTTATTCAAGTGCTTCATGTGACTTTACTCCACTACAGTTACTGAACAGCGTTGGTTAAAATCAAGACTTAATGCGATACATAGAAATACACATGAAGTATGATTATTATTATTGCAGATTAATACCCAAGAGTTGCCTTTTATGAAGTAAAATGGCTCCAACTTGATAAATAACAACAGTAAACGCCTCAATCCATCTGTGTTTATGATATCTTCTGCACATTGGTTACTTCTCACGTTTCATAGTTTAAAGGAGCTGTTCAGTAATTATCCACTCAGCCCCATGTTGATGGAAAGTAGAGTGAAGTTTTGTAATCCACAAAAGATTTTTGGAGCTTCGTAGCAAAACAGCATTCTCCTAAACAACTGACGGAGATGGGCACTTAAAACTAAAAAGACAGCTGAAAGAAATAAAAATAAAAAAAACATAGAATGCACCATACAGCTCATCCACTGCAATCCATGTCTACGGAAGCCCAGAAACGCCAAATTGATTTGTGTTGTTTACACCCTCTAAGACAAAATCTTCACTGTAGCTGTGGAGCTAATAATGCTCCCCATCTGAAGTGGTTGCACGAGCTCGACAAGGCAAGTAATGTCTTTTCAAATTAATTTGGACACAGGAAAAGCTGCATGGAGTTATTTTATGGGGATGGTGTTTAGTTGCTTGTTTGGTGGTTGTTGTTTTGTTTTGTTTTTTTAACATTTAAGAACAAGTCCCTATCTACTCCAGCTGTTCATAGAACTTTTATTTTAGAGTTCATAACAAGGTTATGATGGACAAATGATGGCAACAACCCTGTAATCAACTGTAAATGACTTCAAATAACTGTCTCCAAATAAAGATGATAATAACAGCTATGAGCAGGCCCGTCCTGTCTCTTCATACGGTAACATAAAACATGAACAAAACAAACTCACAAAATGTCAAATATTAAATGAAACACACTTACCACTATTTTGCTAGCTAGACAAAAACAGTACACATTTTGAATTCAGGTTTTTGTCTTTTACTGAACGCAGACAAGCTTAACTGCCTTAAAAACCTGTAGTAGAAAAAACTTAATTCAAACTTGAAATAAACTAAATAAAACTCCCCACCACAGTCTTGGTTTGTCTTTCTTCAATCACCTCTGGGTTGGTCTTC